>NC_133762.1:62402193-62477514 GCF_036562045.2 Rhinolophus sinicus
CATAAATACTGATACGACCTTGTCTCACTATAAATGTTTATGCTTTCACCTTTTTTATTTGCTATGAAGAAAATATGTAATGTAGTATCTATTATCAGAACATGGAAAGGGATGCCATTTACTACTTACATTTGTCTGTTTGTTCTATTTGTTTACTAGCCAAAGAGCAGTATTTGATGAAATTTATTTGTTTTGTCTACCAGAGAGGCATTCGGGGAAAAACACACGTCCTGCAATTACTGTTTTGAACATATATGCCAAATATTAAGAAAAGTTGTCTTAGAAACCAAGTACATTTGGAGTGATTAATAGTATTACAGCATAGATTCTTCACTTTACAAAAGATTTCATGAGAGAGTTTCTTTAAATTAAATGGCAGGGTGTACAGACTTCCAAAAAAAAAAAAAAAAAAAAAAAGGCAGAAGCCTTTCATGAAATTATATCTCAAGTTAAAGCCGAGTATTTAAAACATCTTTGCCACTCTAGTAGAACACAAACACTGGGTTGGTTGGGTACTCCGTGCCCTCCCTGTTGGGTTCTAAGACACTTTTGCCCAATCCTTAGAGCTACAAGGAGCACAATTCGAAATCAGTTAACAAACAACCTTAAGAGGCAATTTGTCGTGTCAAGTAATTAGCTTGTAGTGAAATAACACTATAATGGAAGAATAAGTGATGAATCATCAATGGACTTCACTTAGCTTATTTTTATATCATTTTTTGTTTTATATCATTTTGCTTTCATTTATGCTACTTATTTGTGCCATGTAAGCCGTATCAGGGATACAGCCTTAATTCCTGATTTATCTGATAATTATAATATGTAAAACCGATGTGCATAGTAAATATTTCTTTTCTGATGATATAACATTTTCTTATATTTAAACAATGTGTTGGAATTCAGTGAACTCTATAACTATCTCAGAATCTTGTTAATCCCTTTGTTTATTGTGAACTGTTTTTAAGTAGTAATTTCTCAATGTAGTTTAGCACAGAGCTATTAGAGATACCCTATGCAATGGCAGAGTTGGTAACAGAATTGAGCTTTCTAAAATTTTCAGTCCTCCTTGCTAGACTCACTGGTTTTAAGGCCTCTACAGATTTCAACAACGAAAATCTCAGTTGCCACAGTGCCTGACATATAGAAAGTGCTCAATAAACAGTGGTTTCTAAAAATTCTAAACTTGAAATGTCTTTTATAACCAGTTCTTATTCTGATTTTACCTGAACTGACTTTTTACCAGGCAAAGAAACAAAAACCCACACTGTGAAAACAGTATTCAGGAAGAAACAGAAATAGCTCTCTCCCTCTTTTATTCCATGTTGTATTATGGAAATGATGCAAAGGATCAACCTCACTGATTTCTTTTTGGTTGGGAGGGTGGTCCATGTACTTTTCTTGAAATATATTTACTTTTTTTCTTTCTTGCCTCAGTGAGCCACATGTTCTTTATTTTAAGAGAAATAGATGGTTTATTAAGAGGCATGTATAATGAAATGAAAGTAAATTATAATCAAAGGTTTCTGTTCTAATTAAGTCAGATGCTTTACCCTGTCAGCACTTGAAATCAGATTTGCTTTAGATAATCATTTGACAATAATCACTTGTTCTCCTGTTTTAAAATTCTTTATTCATAGCTGTATTTCTTCTTTCTTTTTTACTACAGTCTAAAACTATAACAATAACAAATTCAGATACAGCAAATAAAGTTATCAACATGTCACTACCAATGCTAGGAATAACTGTAAGTGACTCTGCTAGATATTCTTAATTAACAATCTTTGATACTTTAGATTCATGTAAATATTATCCCTTCCATCATAAGACAGCTAGAGATATCAGTCATACTTTGTTCCCAAAAATGTAGAAAATAAGGACAGTAAATTCTTATTATCTTAATATTGGGTGCTATTCTTTTACTCCCATTTAAAAAACCTGTGTGAACTGAAAAGCACAAGATTAGACTCTAATTTTAGAGTGGTAATAAAACAATATGTATTTTTATTGTATATGCTATATACATATATAGTTGGGGAGGGTTTTTCTCCTTTTTTTTTTTCTTTTTTTTTTTGGTGTAAGATTTTTTTTTTTATTAAATTTATTGGGGTGACAATTGTTAGTAAAATTACATAGATTTCAGGTGTACAATTCTGTATTACATCATCTATAAATCCCATTGTGTGTTCATCACCCAGAGTCAGTTCTCCTTCCATCACCATATATTCGATCCCCCTTACCCTCATCTACCACCCCCCACCCCCCACCCCCCTTACCCTCTGGCAACCACTAAACTATTGTCTGTGTCTATGAGTTTCTGTTTCTCATTTGTTTGTCTTGTTCTTTTGTTGTTTTTGGTTTATATACCACATATCAGTGAAATCACATGGTTCTCTGCTTTTTCTGTCTGACTTGTTTCGCTCAGCATTACTCTCTCAAGATCCATCCATGTTGTCACAAACGTTCCTATATCATCTTTTCTTACTGCTGAATAGTATTCCATTGTGTATATATACCACAACTTCTTTATCCATTCATCTATCGAAGGACATTTTGGTTGTTTCCATGTCTTGGCCACCGTAAACAAAGCTGCAATGAACATTGGAGCACACGTGTCTTTATCTCTAAATGTTTTCAGATTTTTGGGGTAGATACCCAGGAGAGGGATTGCTGGGTCATATGGCAATTCTATTCGTAATTCTTTGAGGAACCTCCACACTGCCTTCCATAACGGCTGCACCAGTCTGCATTCCCACCAACAGTGTATAAGGGTTCCTTTTTCTCCACAGCCTCTCCAACATTTATTACTATTTGTCTTGTTGATGATAGCCATTCTGACTGGGGTGAGGTGATATCTCATTGTGGTTTTGATTTGCATTTCTCTGATGATTAGTGATGTTGAGCATTTTTTCATATGTCTATTTGCCATTTGTATGTCCTCTTTAGAGAAATGTCTCTTCAAGTCCTCTGCCCATTTTTCAATTGGGTTGTTTGTTTTTTTGTTGTTGAGTTGCATGAGTTCCTTGTATATTCTGGATACTAGCCCCTTATCGGAGGCACTGTTTGCAAAAATCTTCTCCCATTCAGTTGGTGGTCTCTTTATTTTGTCAATGGTTTCTTTTGCTGTGCAGAAGCTTTTAAGTTTCATATAGTCCCATTCGTTTATTTTAGCTTTTACTTCCATTGCCTTTGGAGTCAAGTTCATAAAATGCCCTTTGAACCCAAGGTCCATAAGTTTAGTACCAATGTTTTCTTCTATGCAGTTTATTGTGTCAGGTCTTATGCTTAAGTCTTTGATCCATTTTGAATTAACTTTGGTACATGGTGACAAATAGCAGTCCAGTTTCATTCTTTTGCACGTGGCTATCCAATTCTCCCAGCACCATTTATTGAAGAGGCTGTCTTTGCTCCATTGTATGTTTTTAGCTTCTTTGTCAAAAATTATCTGTCCATATTTATGTGGTTTTATTTTTGGGTTCTCAATTCTATTCCATTGGTCTATGTGTCTGTTTTTCTGCCAATACCATGCTGTTTTGATTATTGTAGCCCTGTAGTACAAGTCAAAGTCAGGAAGTGTGATACCTCCATTATTGTTCTTTTTTCTTAAGATTGCTTTGGCTATTCAGGGTCTTTTGTGGTTCCAAACAAATCTGGTGATTTTTTGTTCCATTTCTTTAAAAAATGACATTGGGATTTTGATGGGGATTGCATTGAATCTGTATATTGCTTTGGGTAATATGGCCATTTTAACTATGTTGATTCTTCCAATCCATGAGCACGGAATGTCTTTCCATTTCTTTGTGTCTTCTTCAATTTCTTTCAAAAATGTCTTATAGTTTTCAGCAGATAGGTCTTTCACATCCTTGGTTAAGTTTATTCCTAGGTATTTTATTCTTTTTGCTGCAATTGCAAAAGGAATTGTTTTTTGTATTTCTTTTTCTGAGATTTCATTGTTAGTATATAGGAAGGCAATGGACTTTGGTACGTTGATTTTGTAGCCAGCAACTTTACTGTATTCGTTGATTATTTCTAATAGCTTTTTGGTGGAGTCTTTAGGGTTTTCTATATATAGCATCATGCCATCTGCAAAGAGTGATAATTTAACTTCTTCATTCCCAATTTGGATGCCCTTTATTTCTTTCTCTTGCCTGATTGCTCTGGCAAGGACTTCCAACACTATGTTGAAAAGCAGAGATGATAGGGGAGAGCCCTGTCGTGTTCCTGAATGTACAGCAAATTTTTCACCATTAATTATGAGATTAGCTGAGGGTTTGTCATATATGGCCTTTATTATTTTAAGGTATTTTCTTTCTATACCTATTTTATTAAGTGTTTTAATCATAAATGGATGCTGTTTCTTGTCAAATGCTTTTCTGCAGCAATTGACATAATCGTATGATTTTTGTCCTTTATTTTGTTTATGTGATGTATCACATTGATGGATTTGCAGATGTTGAACCATCGTTGTGCTCCTGGGATGAACTCCGCTTGGTTGTGATGAATAATCTTTTTAATGCATTGTTGTATTCGATTTGCTAGAATTTTGATTAGGATTTTTGCATCTGTATTCATCAGAGATATTGGTCTACAGTTTTTTTTGTGTTGTCCTTACCAGGTTTTGGTATCAGGGTAAAGTTGGACACATAAAATGAGTTGGGGAGTACTGTCTCTTCTTCAATTTTTTGGAAGAGTTTGAGCAGGATTGGTATTAGATCCTCTTTGAAGGTTTGGTAGAATTCACTAGTGAAGCCATCTGGTCCCAGACTTTTGCTTTTGGGAAGGTTTTGGATGACTGATTCAATTTCCTTACTGGTGATCGGTCTGTTTAGATTTTCCAGTTCTTCATGGTTCAGCCTAGGAAGGCTGTATGTTTCTAAGAACTTGTCCATTTCTTCTAGGTTATTGAATTTGGTGGCATATAGTCCTTCATAGTATTCTTGGATGATCCTTTGTATTTGCATCGTGATAAATTCCCCTTTTTCATTTCTGATTTTGTTAATTAGTGTCTTCTCTCTTTTTATCTTAGTGAGTCTAGCATGTGTGTGTGATGACGACGATGGGGATGAAAGACAGTTAAACAGTCATCCTTCATAGTGGGAGATCAATAAACTATGTTTACAATAGGGGGGGAAATTTTAAGTAGCTATGTAAGCCTGTTATGTGGAGGTAAATATGGAAAGGACCAGCTAAGTATGTTGAAAGTGGTTATCTGGGGAAGCAGGAAAAGCAGGTGGGGGTGTGGCCAAGGACCTGCTGTTTTTCTATACAAAGCTTGTGGAACAACCGATTCTTAAACCGTGTGAACGCAAAACTGATTTTTAAAAAAGAACTTAGTGGTGATAAAAAGTAAAACAAACAATATGGCTGTCATGCGGGAGACCCTGCTCGCTGCACCATTTGTCATGCGGGGAGGCCTGCGGGGTCTCTGCTCCCGCTCCCCATACAAGAACGCAGGATATGGTGAGGCCAAAAAGGAACACCCACGGAGCCATAGGTAGGGGAGTCATACCACTATATTCTCTCTGGCGGCACTATACTCTCAATGGAGGCTGGAATCACACTGTCCGCAAACCGCCATCCACGCTTGCCAGCCCAGCCGCCATCTTCTTGCTAGCCCCCATTCTCTCTCTCCTCTCTTCTAGCGTAGCCACAGCAGTTATATTAGTGGCCAATGGCTCACTGGTTACAGCTGACGGCCAACTAGCCACAGCTGATGGCCATGCAAGCACAGTTGGCCATTTACTACCTGAGCCAGCACCTGTCTATGTGAGGCTGAGAGCCTGGAAACTACTTTCTGGGGCTCTGCCCCCACAATGGCTATCTTGCAAATTGCCAAACCTAACTGTTGCACAGGCTCAGTTCCTGGCTCAGCAAGTAAGTGGGTTAGGAGCCATTTGGTGCAGGGTTGAAGGAGAGCCTTTATCATACCACTCACACATCCACAGTGTTTTGACCTACATTTGAATTACAGCTTGTTTTCATTTTCTAGGGCGAATTTTCCAATCTGGGTTGAATTTCCTTGCTACTTCTCAATTTTCCTGGGTCACACTTCTTACACACTTCCCCTCTCCTTACTGGCTGTCAGTTTAAGTTTGTTAAGAAAACACAAATTACGTGACATATTAAACTTGACAAACAACAAAAGAAAGACAAACCACCTAAAATGTTTCAGAATAAATTTCACACTCTCTAAACCCCTATTTCTTGTGATTAATGAAAATGAAGATTAACTTATTTATTTGAGAAAAACACATGCTGAACTTGGGATGTGTTTTCATCATATTTTATACAGCGTGTACATCAAGCCAGGATGTTCAGGTGTCAGGGATTTTAGTTCTAGGTTCCAGCCCTGCCTTAGTTAGGAGGAACTCATCAACCTGATACCCACGTAGAAAACATTAGTCTTGGCAACTAATCACCGACTTGCGGGTTGTTAAAGACTGAGAAGGTGGTTAGTCAGGACAGACTGGAAAAAAGAAGGACGATCTCTTTTGTCATAAAAGGTAATCAATATTTTTCCATTTCAGCAATGATAACCCTTACAAGCATTATGTTATACTTAAGAAATAAGAGCCAATTTATCTTTGCTACACTGAAATTTTCCCACTACTTGGCTCCTCTGTGTTGAAAAGAAATAGTGGTATTTGTATCAACTGTCCGGGTGAGGTTTTGTAATTTGCTTAACACAAAACCAAAGCCAGAACACTTACAGCCATCCTAACTTCAACAAAGGAGTCTTCTGAGTGGCCGCTTGAGTTCAGCTTGAGCTGTAATTCAGACACCATGCCCAGCAGATCTGCCATTTTAGCTTGAAGGCGCGCCGCCTGGGTCTTTAGCTGTTCCATTTCCTGTTCTGCTACTGCTTTGGGGTCCCCAGGTGGGTCCTGGAAATGACAAGGAACAAAGCGAATTAACTAATCAATCCAAGAATCTGGCCGTCAAACTCCAGTGCTCCACACCCACTGGGAAGGCAGTTTCTCAACATCTTTGTCCCCTGTGCTTTACAATAGAATATTCTAGCTTGTCCTTGGCAATTTTTTTTTGACATAACATTGAAAACGAACATTTTCATATCATTTTATTGTATTGAAATAATAGCAAATTAAAATAACCTCATGAAAGAAAGGCTTCCTCAGCATGCTGGAATAATCTGATATTATGAAAATAACCAACCAGACCTTGGCAATGGTAGACTTGCAAGTTTTAGTCCAGAATATCAGAAAATAAGGACAAAATGAGTGACGTCATAGGAATGGCGGCAGCGGGGCGCACTTTTTGAGTTCTCCGTCGGATCTTATCAGAAACGGGAAAGCTTATAACCCATCAAAGGACTCTCTGCTCATCACGCAGAACAGCGAAGAGACTCGCGCAGGGATTACTTTCAGGTGGGGAAAATTGGGCGAGCAGGGGAAGAAGGAAGGGAGCGGAGTGGAGACACGGTCCACACCTGTGCTGTGGGGACTCGGTGGCTATAGAAATTCTGTAGAAATTTGCCCCGCACCCTCGGGTTGTGGAAATCTGCCCCGCACCTGTGCATGTGAAAATCCAGCCCATACCCATGGCTACAGATACGCAGGAGATCCCAGGACGGAGGAGAGCGCAGAAGCCAGGAGGTGGGCTCTTTGCCCTGCGTCCCACAGCGGACCTCTTCCGCTGCGGGGGCAGCATATCCAGCATTTGAGGCAATAACTTCAGCTGATACCTCCAGTTAAGCCTTAGGCCAGACAAAGGACACAAACTCCATACCTGGGCCCCTCCTCCCACTCTTCCGACCCTACCCCCGCCTTTCTAGAGACTTGATCTGGCCCCTGCACTAAGGAGCAGTGGCAGATTACAGAAGAGCCTTGGTGCTTGGGCTCCGGGAAGACAGGCGGGCGGTTCTGGTCCAGGTAGGAGGCTGGGAGGAGTGTGGTTTTTGCTGGGCTGGGAGAGGGGGGAATCCTCCGTCCCCAGCCACCACCTTTTCTGGCCTGCGGGAAGAGTGTAAGTGGGAAGAGAAGACCCCTCCTTCCATCCCCAGCCCCCACCCTTTCTGGCCTGCCTAGGGCGGGGCAATTACATCGGCGGAGGCACTCCTAAGGATCCAGCAGTAAGCTGCAGACGCAGCTCCCAGTTTTCAGAAGCTGAGAAATCTCCCACCCGCCACACACACACACAGGGAAGAGGTGCCCTAAGACTCAGGAGAACTGGACACAGGGCTGGTGGTGCTACTCTCAGTGTGCATATGTGCAGGCAAGGGCAGAAACTGCACTGGCTTTGTAAAAATTACCGTCCAGACCCCTCAGCCCCACGCATCTAAAGCTGCAGTCCCAACGTCACTCTGGGCACCAGGTGACCGGCTCTACCTGCACAATACGCAGGGGACTCTGTGCTACAGCAGAGAACAACCTGGAGATTACTTGGTGGGCTTAAGCCACGACTGGCACTGCTTTTTGTTTTGTTTGTTTTGTTTTGTCTTTATATCTTTGATATCTTTGCCTGTGTTGAGTGGGGGTTGTCGATTGTCTTTTACATGTGAATGTATTTGATTTTTTCTTTGTTGTTGTTGTTGTGCTTGGTGATTTGCTTTGTTCTGAAATTGCCCTACCAGGGCCCAGCTTAAGAGGCACAAGATTCAACATACCCAGAGGCCAACTCCAGACCAAACCAGAGTACTACCGGGTTTGACCTACAAGTGACACACCCAGAGGGGATTCTTTACAGGCACAAGAGCCCATAGAGGCCTAACCACATTTAAGCGGTCAACCCCCACACAGCAGAACACCCTGCGGTGGGCAGAGCCAAGTCTCACAACTAGTCAGCCTAGGAGTTAACCCCACCTACTCACAAGCGAAAAGCAATTAAAGATCCTCTTTAACAGGACAATATACACAACACAAGAGTCACTTTTGGAGCACACACAGGGGAGGAGAATGAAGTAGTGCAAGTGAAATATAAAGGACACATTCTACATACTAACCCAGCAGGAATTAAGAACTCCAGGGCATCTACCTAATACATCGAAGCAAACACAGAGAGTCAGCCAGAATGAGGAAACAAAGAAACATATCCCAAATAAAAGAACAGAAGAAACCTTCAGAAATGGAACCAAATGAAGCAGAGGTAACCAAACTATCAGAGACAGAGTTCAGAACACTGATGATAAGAATGTTTAAGGAGCTTAGAGCCGACATAAAGAAGGATGTAGAAATCATAACGAACAACCAGTTAGAATTGAAGAACACAATTACCGAAATAAAGAACTCACGTGAAGGAATTAACAGCAGGTTAGATGAAGCAGAGGATCGAATCAGCGACTTAGAAGACAAGTTAGCAGAGATCACCCAAACAGAACAACAGAAAGAAAAAAGAATAAAAAACAATGAAGATGGTGTAAGAGACCTCTGGGATAACATCAAGCACAACAACATGCGCATCATAGGAATACCAGAAGGTGAAGAGAAGAAACAAGGGATTGAGAACATATTTGAAGTAATAATGTCTGAAAATTTCCCTAACCTGATGAAGGAAACCAACATACAAGCCCAGGAAGTGCAGAGAGTTCCAACCAGGATAAACCCAAACAGGTCCACCCCAAGACACATTATAGTTAAGATGGCAAAGGTTAAAGACAAAGAGAGAATCCTAAAAGCAGCAAGAGAAAGACAGAGGGTTACATACAAGGGAACTCCCATAAGACTATCAAATGACTTTTCTGCAGAAACATTGAAGGCCAGGAAGGAGTGGCAGGAGATACTCAAAGTGATGGAAAACAAAGGCCTACAACCTAGGTTGCTTTATCCAGCAAGGCTATCATTTAAAGTTGACGGAGAGATAAAGAGCTTCCCAGAAAAGAATAAGCTAACGGAATTCATTACCACCAAGCCAGCATTGCAAGAAATACTAAAAGGACTTCTGTAAATAGAAGAAAGATGAAAACAAGCTAACTACAAATTTAAAAATGGCAATAACTATGTACTTATCAATAATCACTTTAAATGTAAACGGTTTAAATGCTCCAATCAAGAGACATAGGGTGGCTGAGTGGATAAGAAAGCAAGACCCTTGTATATGCTGTATACAAGAGACTCACCTCAGATCAAAAGACACACACAGGCTGAAAGTGAAGGAATGGAGTAAGATATTTCATGCAAATGGAAATGAGAAAAAAAGCTGGAGTTGCAATACTTATTTCTGACAAAATAGACTTTAAAATGAAGAAAATATTAAAAGACAAAGAAGGGCACTACATAACAATAAAGGGATCGATCCGACAAGAGGACATAACCCTAGTAAACATCTATGCACCCAACATAGGAGCACCTAAATATATAAAACAGATATTGACTGACATAAAGACAGAGATCAACAATAACACTATCATAGTAGGGGACTTCAACACACCTCTGACTACAAGGGACAGGTCTTCCAGACAGAAAATCAATATGGAACCAACGGCCTTAAATGATACATTGGACCACTTGGATTTAATCGATATTTTCAGAACATTCCACCCCAATGCTGCAGAATACATGTTCTTCTCAAGCGCTCATGGAACATTTTCCAAGATAGACCATATGTTAGGCCACAAAGCAAGTCTTGATAAATTTAAGAAAATCGAAATCATACCAATTGTCTTCTCCGACCACAGTGCTATGAAATTAGAAATGAACTACAGGAAAAAAACTGGAAGACACACAAATTCATGGAGGCTGAATAATATGTTACTAAATAATGAATGGGTCAAGCAGAAGATCAAGGAAGAAATCAAAAGATATCTCGAGACAAACGAAAATGAAAATACAACGACCCAAAATCTATGGGATGCCGCGAAAGCAGTCCTAAGAGGAAAGTTCATAGCACTGCAGGCCTACCTAAAGAAACCAGAAACATCACTAATCAACAGTTTATCTTCACACTTAAGGGATCTGGAAAAAGAACAACAAAATAAGCCCAAAGGGAGTACAAGGAAGGAGATAATAAAGATCAGAGCGGAAATAAATGAAATAGAAATCAGAAAAACAATACAAAAGATCAATGAATCCAAGAGTTGGTTCTTAGAGAAGATAAACAAAATTGACAAACCTTTAGCCAGACTCATTAAAAAAAAGAGAGAGAGGACCCACATTAATAAAATCAGTAATGAAAGAGGAGAAGTGACAACAGACACCGCAGAGATACAAAAAATTTTAGGAAATTACTATGAGCAACTGTATGCCAACAAATTTGACAACCTGGAAGAAATGGACAATTTCCTAGATGCGTACAACCTTCCAAGGCTAACTCAAGAAGAAACAGAAAACCTGAATAGACTGATTACCACCAAGGAAATTGAATCAGTAATCAACAATCTCCCAACAAACAAAAGCCCTGGACCAGATGGCTTTACAGGTGAAGTTTACAAAACGTTCAAAAAAGAATTATCACCTATTCTCCTCAAACTCTTCCAAAAAACCCAGAGGGAGGGAAGACTCCCAAACACTTTTTACGAAGCCTCTATCACCCTGATCCCAAAATCAGACAAAGACACCACAAAAAAAGAAAACTACAGGCCGATATTGCTAATGAACATAGATGCAAAAATCCTCAACAAAATATTAGCGAACAGAATTCAGCAATACATTAAAAAGATCATACACCATACATACATCATACAAAGATCATACATCATACTTGGGAGCAGGGAGAAGAGACTCGACTCCACACTCAGCTAATCAGTGTATGTGCTGCCTTGAGCAGATTCACTTAATGTCTTGGCCTCAGTTTACTTGAGTTAGAAAGAAAGACATGGCACACAGGGTCTCTGGTCCCTTCCAGCTCTGACCTTCTCGGCCTCTCTGATTTCCTCCTCAGGAAACCTTCACTACTCTTGAGGGCATGGCCACCACCACCAGAAATATGTACACTTGAGATTGTCAGGAGGCAACACATCAGAAAACTGACATGCACCACACACATACCCTTCTCTGTGACAGCATTCCTAAGGAATGGTAACCAGGCACAAAGGTTCGCAGTGGACCCAAAAAGTATCAGAAGCGCATGTGCCCAGAACATAAACCAGCTCGTCCATGAAATATTAAAAACTGATGGACGGGTATTAACTTGCAGCACGGAGGTGCCCCTCCTACCATCGAGATCATGCTCTTCCTTCCTTTGGAGCATTTCCTTACTGGGAAACTAGCACAGGCCTTTGAGCACAGCAACTCCTTGTGAAACGGAAGAGTCAGGTCTGCAAGGAAAGGTTAAAAGCCTGTGCCATCTCTCTTAGTAATGACTCACACCAAAGAAACGTACGTCTAAAGGAATGAAAACATACAAGGAAAGCTACCACTGAGCCTGGAACCAGGAAGCAAACAGATGAAGGCAAGACTACATAGGATCATTAGGAATCTTCATGTTTACCCACCTGATCTCTCAGAGAACATTTTATGGAATGGATTTTTTAAAACTACCTTGGCAGAAAGGCGGGAAGTAGAGTTTTATTATTTTTTTTCTAAAGGAAGAGGCTTAGAGCTTTATTTGACTTTTCTGTCTCCTTATAAAAGAATGTTCCTGGAATGAAGTTTTAAACAAGTGTCTGAGGACCAGGGATATAAGGCTGTGACGTCACGCTAGAATCTCTGAGTGTCAGGTTAATTTTCTTTTTCACAATTGTGAGCACCTCTTAAATGCCTTTGAGAAAAGATGAACCTACTCGTTTGGCCAAAAACACCTTGCACTCTAACACTTTAAATGTCTCTCTATTTTACCCCTGAGAGTCTTTTCAGTGACTTCCTGGACTAGAACTCCCATGGTTTATTTTCTAGGATCTCAGCCCCAGTTCCACTATTTGTCACACTGTCCTCACTTTTAGTCACTTACCATTGACCTTTGTGAAACACAGCAACTTCTCTGTCTTTCTCTGTATTGATATAATGTCTCTATCCTATGGTCCTAGCAACGTGCCCAGTTGATATCCCATTATGTAATCCAAGAAGAAAAGCCTATCTAATGACCTTTGCCTAGCAATCTGCAATTAAAATTTAAACAGTACTGTGTAGAGACATGACATGAAGTATAATTCAGTGAAATCAAACAGAAACATTAATGCCTCAGCCTCACCCTGAGAATTGGAAGGCAGATCTCTAGCAGAAATTTCCAATTCTCTTCCCTGTGTAGGACAAAACGCTTGAGAAGCCCTGATGCTGAGGGCGGATTCCCCCCTGTGGAAACAGCGGCAAAGATGGGCCAGCATGAGTGAGACAAGTCCCAGGCCTTGAGAGCTTTACTAAGTGAGGAAGATGACCGCCTAAACCTAAAAACCACCTCAAGGGAGGGAAGGGTCAGCCTGGGAGGCACAGTCTGGGGGGGAGAAGGCTGATGACCAAGGGTATTAAAGAGCCCCAAGTATCTCATTGTTCCAACACCAAGTCCTTTGTCCCAAGGACTCGTTTCTGAGTCCTGCTTGTAGCTCACTTCGATAGATCACCTGCCCTGAAACAAGCGGTCCAGAGTTTCAACTTCTGATCTCAGCTTCTTCCAATGCTGGGATCGGTAAGAAAACCTACAGGCAGACAATCTCAAACTGCTTCTGGAAGCTTCCTTTTTGGCTTCAATGTGTTTGGCTGAAGCCAACTGTCAGCTCACATCCCAAAAGCCAAGGGAGGAAAACCATACAAGACGTCTTCTTCCAGAGAATACAAAATGACTCATATATCCCAGGTGTAATCATTTCTTCAGAGTATTATACCTCAAAAACATTCAGACAATGAGCGATTTCCCCCCAAAAGTGACGTAACCTCTTCCAACTGGAAGACACGTTGAAGCATCAGATGTGGTAAGCCTTATCCACAGTGAAACATTTCCAACACTAATATAAATGCACTAAAGCTCAATGTTTTCATTGTCTCATGAGCACCAGTTGATGAATAGATCACTGATACAAACTGACACTTTTCTAAACAACTTTTCATCCTTTGGATTATTCTACATCATCCCCTTTGCATTACTTTCTTTCCATGTTATTTCTCTGTTCACATTCTTTACCCATTCAAGGAATTAGAGATCATCAAAGTTCAAGGTAAAGTCTCAAGAAAGATCACTGATATCTGGAGTTACGTCCTCCCTGAATCAACCCAGTGCTCTGTCCTCCAAAGAGTTAAGATCCAGGTTTGGAAGAAAATGAACAGCAGTTGTGTCCATGTAAACAAATAATACCCAGTGAGCGCGAGCAACCAGGCAGAGGCTGCACATCTGCTCTGCTTTGTTTTTCACTAACATCTTTGATACCCACTCTTGGCTGTGAGCGTATTTCCCAGGTTCTTTGGGTCAATGAAAACACGGCAACCCTGTATAATCTTCTATCACAAGATGACATTTCTTAAACCATCTTTCAGAAGTAAATGTACAATGAAAAGTGATGAATCTATCTTAGACAGAGAGGAAGGACAAGGTCAACAAGTAACACTTCTGAGTAACAGATTTCTTAAAATGCAATTTTATATCACAGACACACACTAAAAACACACTTGGATGGTTCTAGGTAGAGGTCCTTCTGCACTGTCTGTAATGAATACAAAATGTTAGTTTATAACTGCAACATTCTTTTGACTATAATCAATACGGTCAAAGCTTTACAAATGTCTTTCCCCCAGCAGCAATTATTCATGATCCTTAAACCTGCAACCAACCTTCTCAGCAAGAACACTTTTTTCAAGGTAATGCAAAACACCTGTCTAACTTGAACCATGAAAGGTTTTGGTCTAGAAGTCAACACAAATAAGGTTCTACAAATAAGATACTACAAATATTAGTAAAAAAAAAAAAATCACAGCTTATCAGTCTGCTCACCTGGAATGACCTTTCTGATTTCCCTTTTAGTTTTCCAAGTTCCTCCTTCAAATTTTCAAATTCATGATTCAAAGCCATTAGGCGTTCTTTGGCTTCTTTGCTCTGGATCCCAAAAAAAGGGCGTTCTTCTTTCTGTTTCTCTGTCCAGGCTGAAAACTCCTCAAATCGTCCTTTCAGACCTCGTTCATTTAGCTTCATGGCTTCTGTATGGGGTTCACAGTGAGGGCGTCACACACCAGGGGACTGAACCTGATTTCATGAATCACACTGCCCCTCAGACCCCTTCACCGGGAGGCTCTGGATCTAAAGATGCCACGTTGGGCCTGGGCCCAAGGATCAGCCAGAAGAAGACTGTAGCAAGATGAGGGGCTTTTGTTTTCAGACAGGACCAGCGGGTCTAATGGCATTTCTAGTCCTCATAAGTCTCAAGAAAATAAAATTGGTTCAGGTACCTCCAGATAGCACAAGTACCTGTGTATAACTACAGAGACTAACCCGATTCAAACACAGGTCCTGCCAAAAGCCATGGCTTGAGATAGTAGAATGCTTCCTCTTAACGAGGTAATAATATGTAGGACTAACTGCAATAGTAGCAGCCTTCTTTCTTTTTCCTTTTAAATGGACTAAATGTCAATATGCTATTTCCCAGAGACACATAAAATACTTTTTATACTTACCTTCACCAAAAGTAAACAATGAAAGCAGCTTTAGCCTTACTGAAAGCTTAATTCTGTACTCTTTCTGTCCCCAGGGAACCAGACAGAGAGCAGGGAGTTCACAACAAGCCTTATTACAAAGGGTATTATGCTCAGGAAGGTCCAGGGTGAATGGAGAAAAACGGGGGCCAGGTGCTGCTTGCCTTTCAGCAGATGGTTCTCCATCAGGAGCTCCTTCATTTGCCGCAGCAGCTCCTCTGGGGTGAATGTGTCCAGGTTTGGGGGAGCCAGATTGGGGGGTCCATTTCCTGTGGTTTCGTCGGGGCTGTCCCCCTTTTCAGTTAGGCAGTTAAGTGGTTGGTGGGACATGGCAACAGATCCTATGGAAAAGTTACAAACAGAAAATATAGCTGTCCGTCCTCTGCAAGGGTTCCCCCTGAATCCCACCAAATCCATTAGCAATTGCTAATATGTATTCCAAAAGTTGCCTACTTTCCCTCCCATTATATTTTGAATATTTTTGACTCTTTTAAACAAAGGCATATCCTAGCTCAGTGTGTATGTGTGTGCATGTGTATGCCTGTGCATATGGGTGTGCAGAGGGGTACAGTGAGGAGCTGGGAAATGGAGGAGGAAATAAAGGGCACGGCATCATGATGATCGGGAATCTCAGCAAGACTCATTCAGGAGGATTTCCATATGTACATATTTGTAGATTTGGGCAAAGTATCATTGAGCTGATTTTCCCATGCAAATCATTCCATTCAAGTCTCCATACTGTGGGAGAATTGTGTGGTATGTTAAGTATATTTCAGTAAGCTGTTAATAATCTCCATATTTTATTTCTTGTATTCTTGGCTAAGAAGAAAGGGAGAACTAACATATTTTGGATGCTCACTATGTCCCGAATCACTGCATCAGACACATCAGCTCCTAATCCTCATTGAAACTCCATTATATTTAGTTTACAGCTGACAGAGCTGAGTTCACTGAGGTTTTACAGCTCATCCAAAGTCACTTAAGAAGAGGCACAAACAAGTATCAAGGATGACTCCAAACCCAGGTATATAGGACCATAAAGTGATGACTGAATATTTAGGCTTCAATATTGGATCATTTTGCAAAGCACACTAAAAAGACTAAGAAATCTCGCCTAGTTATTGCATGTTCTGAGACTGTTTTAAGCATACCACTTAACCTGTAGAGGGGGCAAAGCCGACGTCAATAAGACACAAGTGCATCCCAACTCCACTTCTGTAGGGCCTATCACCTGGGCAAACAGAACTCTCCTCTCATGACTGGCTGCATGCTACAGGCAAACATTTTCTTTTACACACTTCATGAAGAAGATGATAAGCCTTTTCATGAAACCCTGCAGTCAGTGAAGACGAGGAGAGAGAAGTACACTCTGATATCTCACTGTATCATCACAACTGAGTGGTCTCCCAGTGCCCATATAAGAAAGGCAACCAACACACTAGTGCAGGACAGTACTTCCTCCTGATCCAACAGGAGGCGGCACCCGGGCTCTCTGGGGGTCCCCTGGCACCAAGAGGCCGGCGACCTGCCTTTGATCTAAAGGTCCTTGTAGGAAATCAGAGATGGAGCTACTACTGATGGGACAGCAGGCCCCCAACAGTGTCACCTGTGTGACTTCTCCCCAGGCAGCTAGCACAAGGAAAGGCATTCTCATGAGATTCTTTAATGAAGATGGCAATGTCAGGAAGTAAAAACACTGATAAAGCACGATATTCAAGTGTGAGCCGTTGAAGGCACCGATGTGTCCCATATCCCAATTCATTTAGCAAAGAGGATACTGCTGACGTGTGCTCTCTGATAGTATCAGGGGACGAGAACGAGCTGCTTTTGTTTTCCAAATAAAATAATCTGGATAAAAATAATTCGGTAAAGCCATTTTCTGGCTTTCCATAAAATTCAGTTTTGTACAGAATGATATTGGTGCTAACATTTCATAAAAATGGGTTTTTACTTTATATCAGTGTTCCCATCTATTTTGCAGGGGAATACTAAAGTTCTAGGTGATAGACCTAAAGATAAAATCCTTGTAACGTGTATCATTTACTCGTGCACATTAAATTTCCTCATTGTATTCGATGAGTACATGACACTTCGAAAAAGTAAATGGACATATTTAACAGATTTTTAAAAAGTACCTAAGCAGGTATCTACAAATGTGTTTGGTTCCATTTCATTATACGCACACATTTCTCCTTAATAGTTTTTCCAAGAGAGGGGAAAGAGGAGGAAAGGAGAGGAGAGGGGAGAGGAGAGGGAGGAAAGAAAACCACCCGGATATTTTTCCTCTTTGACTATCCTTTATACCTCTACCAAGTCTTCAGACACACCATAAAGGAGTTAAACAGCTTCTAGTTATTACATTGGTGCTTCTCACTTTTCCAGGTTGCCCAGATTTTATAAGGACACCAGGAAAAAACAACAACAGGGTTATACTAAGGGAGATGGTAGAATAAACACTGGGTGCCACAAACAGATGTGTGACCTCCAGATGTCACCTGACCTCTTGTGATGGTCAGCAAATGTGTCTTATCCAGCAAATGATCATTACAGTAGTTTTCAGCTCAAAAAGTGTTCTTAAGCTTCTAATAAGGTCACAGTCCAACCCATACCATTCAACACATGCACCCTAACAGCCCAGGGCCATGCCACCGTCTCACACTAATAATACACATGCCTATCCTAGCTATAGGAAAGCCTTCGGTATTCAGCATTGTTAGGGAAAATTATTTGGTAATGCAGATGTCACAGTAAATAAAGTTAGCCTGCATGCTGAATATAAGTATGTAAATACCAAAATTATAAGCATGTAAATTAGTACCAAAATTTTACTAAAAGCAATTTAACTGACTTGTGGTGACTCAAAGAGAACTTTATGATTTTAGAATATTTCAAGGGGCCTCATTATGAATTATCACAGTACAGTGCATATGTGAAAGGTCTGTTGGTAGAATGCCAGTTAGAGGGAGTTGAGTCCTCTGTTTTTAACAACACCTTGAGCTGCTTTCAATGAAACAGAGATGTATTACAAAGGTGATATTTAACTACAGAAGGCTGAATTAATTTAACACAGGATTTGTCAAGATTTCCCTGAAGAGGAAAAAGGAGAGCTGCCTAGAAAGTAAAACGATCAAAAGCAAAATCTCCAGGATCTTATTCCCAGACCCACTATTTGAATTCCTGATTATATTTTTTTATCATTCTTAATTCCAGAGGTCACGTAGTTCTAGCAATGACTTGACTTTGTAGGCATGAACTTAAATCTCATCCCTGAGTTGGGCTTTAAAATGATCCAGTCCAACTCCCTATTCTGGCTCTGGCGGCCCAAGATGGCAGATTAGAAATTTAACCCTGGTCTTGAACAACAACAACCAAAATGTCTCGTCTGGCTTTGTGGCAGATGGTCATATAGACCAGGCGTAAATGTCTTCAACGGCAGGAAATATGAGCAATGACCTTAGCAGGCAACTGCCCATTGTATTACAGGATGGTTCTCATTGCCAGAAAGTCATTTTGTATTGAACATAATCTGCCTTATACTGACTTCCCCCCACTGGACATTGGACCAGTGTAAATACCGTGTTTGCCCGTAAATAAGACCTGGCCGGACAATCAGCTCTAACGCATCTTTTGGGGCAAAAATTAATATAAGTCCTGGTCTTATTTTACTATAATATAAGACCCGGTCTTATCTAACATAAAATGATACCGGGTCTTATATTAATTTTTGCTCCACAAGACCCTTTAGAGCTAATTGTCCAGCTAGGTCTTATTTTCGGGGAAACACAATAATACAGAATAAGTCTAACCCTACCCTGGTGTGGTTGATTCTCCAAATCTGCTGATTAAGTTTTCATAGGTTCAATCCCCATGTGGATGAAGAAATTTTAAACAGTGAAAACCTATTTGGTGATTGGAGACAATAGCTGGCTATTGGCAAAGTCTGGTTTGGGTTCACACACAGTTCAAGTATTAAAGGGGGGCTTCCACGGTAAGGTAATAGACACAGTGACCAATTCCTTTCAAGAATAAGTTTGTTTTGGTTTTTGGAGGGTTTATTTGGATTCCATAGCATAAGACGCAACCTGAGGTCAATTACAAAAAGACACTACTTTTATAATGCTGTTCACAATATCTAAAGAACTACTGAAACCGTCCCAGTAGAAAAGCGGACCGTTCATCCCAAAGACTCTAATCATTGTCTCCTCTCTCCAGGGTAGTCCATTCCAGGGCGGTCCCTGGCCCGGCCTCCTCAGGGTCTCCCAGCTGACTACAGACTGGGCAGGGCCTGAGGGTTAGCCTGGCCCCTAGACAAAGAGCAAGGGGGGTTTGCCGTTCACATTGCCACTTGCTGAACCAGATCTCAGGCTTTCCATGTCCTACCACCACCTTACGGGCCTACAGCTTTGGTTTTCCTTAAATATGTCTGTGGCACACATTTCCGTACAACAGTTTTCCTGGTGGAGGAGGCAGACGAACCTGGTTTCATTTTCTCTGTTCCATGTTTATTGTCTCCAGCTTACACATCTCCAACAGTAAAAGCAATTCCTCAGCCTCATGAAACATTCACATTCTCTGTCTAAATACAAGTATAAAAGTATGTATATACACATTTACACACACACACACACACACACGTACTAGACACAACGGTTTATGAAGATTCCTTTCAGGTGGCTGTTCAGTATCCCACCACCTGAGAGAAGTCATTTGTTCTCCAGTGTTCCTGGGCCGTTTCCTAAAGCTAGAGTAGTTTTCAGTTTTTCACGTCTCCCAAAGGTGTACCCTTAACCACTTCCCTTGTAATGAGGCACTAGCTGCACAGTGATTCCCAACCCGCGGGAGGGTATCACTTTAAACCACGTTTGCGACCTACAGAGGAAAGTCACCTGCCGCCAGCCAGGCCGGTGCAGAGGGGGGAAGGGCGCTCAGGGATGGCCGCCCTCGCGGCCCTTTCCCACCAGGTGAGGATCCGCCGGGAACTGGAAACCCTCCCACAGGAGGGGACGCCCCACCCCTCGCCACCCACTCCCCTACTGGCTCAGGATGGCAGGGAAGGGGTCTGCGGGAACAGCTTCCAGGGTAGATAGAGAAGGAGCCACCGCCTCGCCCAACCCCGAAAGGCCCCCCGGCCCTGGCTCACCCGTTGCCTGAGCTCCCGCCTCTCTCTGGGTTACTGTGTCCTCGGCATCGTGCCCGCTGGGGAGAGTCTCCTAGTAAAAACCAAAACAGTGGAAAATAAGAGGAGGCCTGTGGGTCTTAGACATTTGGGTGGAGGAATGATGCTGAGGAAAGAGCTGGAAGCACAGGTCATTTCTTATGAAAAGGACAGAACAAAGACTCACAGGGGACAGCAAAGGGCCATGGAGAAGCACTGGCATGGGTAGGACTAAGTCCTAATCCAAGAACAGACAGCACACGTCAGGCTGTATTTCAGAATCGCTATGGACTAACGTGCCTTCCACTTTCCTTTTCTGCAGGGGAAACTTCAGCAGTCCGGCAGAATGTTGGGTGTGTGGGTGGTAGATAACTCGTTGGACAAACGAAAGGTAAATGAAATGTGGTATATATCAAATATTGCCTTTCGACTATCACAATCTTTTTGTATAAAAATCTGACTGCAAAAATCATTAATTTTATGAACTGAGATTTCTTTCTCTGTAGAGAGGAATTACATTACTCCCAGCAAGTAGTATCAACATGAATACAGTACTTTTATTAATGAGACTGTTCTTATTGTCTAAAATAGTATTATAAGCTACTATGACAGACATACACATTCCTTTGCAGTATGACACAAATGAAGAGATTGACTCACCAAGCTTGTACCTGACAGGTTCCTGTGAAGCTGTTCGATTAGGCCCACTAGCTTTTTAGTTGTCGTTGTTAGGTCAGTGCTTTCAGTGTCAAGCCTAAAGTGAATATTTTGACATAATTATTCTCACACATTGACTTTAAAGCATACCACATAATCTCTGAACAAATATCTGAAGGAGCAACTACATAAAATCTTACAATTTGAAAAGCGCATGATTTGGCAATTGTGCCATTTTTCTAGTTGTGAATTGTGGATAATGTGCAAAATCAGAGACAATGTACACAAATTATTCTTTTCAAGGTAGCTCAAAGCTGACATTTTGACCCAGCTTCACACTCATGTGTTTATTGTTATAACTGATCTAATTGTCATAATACACTACACGTCTGCTTTATAAATACTCAAGGTACTTTCTGTGCTGCTTTAAATTATACCTTTGCACATGATCTTGGATCTTCTCGGTACATTGCGCATCCTCTGCATGTCGGGCACTTGCTTCTTGCTGCTAAAATAAAGAAAAAGTGATGTTGAAGTACTGATGATCTATGACATCTGACAATTAAGTTCGCAAACTTGTTGCATGATGTTGCTCCCCTTTTTTTATTTATATGAGGGATTGTTCATTATGAATTTCTACCAACTGGACAAACAGTTAACCAAGTTTACTCTTTGGAAGTGCTGAAAAGGTTGTGTGAAAAAGTTAAGAGGACCTGAATTTTTAGCCAACGACTCATTGCTCTTGTATCACGACAATGCACCAGCTCACAGGGCACTGTCTGTGAGGGAGTTTTTAGCCTGTAAACAAATAACTTTATTGCAACACCCTCCCTACTCACCTGATCTGGCCCCCAATGACTAAATATGTCATTATCCAAAGATAAAGAAAATATGGAAAGGAAGACTCTTTGATGACATTCAGGACATCAAAGGTAATATGATGACAGCAATGATGGTCATTCCAGAAAAAGAGTTCCAAAATTGCTTTGAACTGTGAACTAGGCGGTGGCATTGGTGCATAGCTTCCCAAAGGGAGCTTTGTGACCGAAGTGATATTCAGAAACGAGGTATGTAGCACTTTTTCTAGAATGAGTTCTCACACTTAATTATCATATCTTGTAGTACAAATGACCCGAGAAGTCAAACATACTGTATTCCAAGCATCCCATCAGCTCTAATTTTAAATATTGACATATGTGAATTACCAGGCTAGTCCAGTTGACATGTTACTCTTGGGGGCAGTCAGATAGTTCATGGAATAGTTTGAGGGGCAGTAACTAAATAAGAGCCAAAATGCCTGGGTTTTTATCCCAAGTCCACCAGTTATTAGCTGGGCGACCTTGAGCAAAATACTTAAACTTTTTGGGTCTCAGTTTCTTCATGTATAAAATGAGACAATAGTGGCATCTACCTCACTGGGATATTGGGAAGATTAAATTAAGGAACATATGTAATTTCTTATGAAAAGGACAGAACAAAGACTCACAGGGGACAGCAAAGGGCCATGGAGAAGCACTGGCATGGGTAGGACTAAGTCCTAATCCAGGAACAGACAGCACACATCAGGCTGTATTTCAGAATCGCTATGGACTAACGTGCCTTCCACTTTCCTTTCCTGCAGGGGAAACTTCAGCAGTCCAGCAGAATGTTGGGTGTGTGGGTGGTACATAACTCGTTGGACAAACGAAACGATAAATGAAACGTGGTATACATCAAATATTGCCTTTAGACTATCGCAATCTTTTTTTATAAAATTCTTACCACAAAAATCATTAATTTTATGAACTGAGATTTCTTTCTCTGTGGAGAGGAATTACATTACTCCCAGCAAGTAGTATCAACATGGATACGGTACTTTTATTAACGAGACTGTTCTTATTGTCTAAAATAGTATTATATGCTACTATGACAGACATAAAAATTCCTTTGCAGTATGACAGAAATGAAGAGACTAACTTACCAAGCTTGTACCTGACAGGTTCCTGCGAAGGTGTTCGATTATGCCCTCTAGCTTTTTATTTATCGTTTTTATGACAGCATTTTGAGTTTCAAGCCTAAAGTGAATATTTTGACATAATTATTCTCACACATTGACTTTAAAGCATACCACATAATCTCTGAACAAATATCTGAAGGTGCAACTACATAAAATCTTACAAATTCAAAAGCGCATGATTTGGCAATTGTGCCATTTTTCTAGTTGTGAATTGTGGACAATGTGCAAAAGTAGAGATAATGTACACAAATTACTCTTTTCAAGGTAGCTCAAAGCTGACATTTTGACCCAGCTTCACACTCATGTGTTTATTGTTATAACTGATCTAACTGTCATACTACACTACACATCTGCTTTATAGATACTCAGGTTATTTTCTGTGCTGCTTTAACTTATACTTTTGTACGTGATCTTGAATCTTCTCAGTACATCTCGCATCCTCTGTATGTCGAGCTCTTGCTTCTTGCTGCTAAAATAAAGAAAAAGTGATGTTGAACTACTGATGATCTATGACATCTGACAACTAAGTTCGCAAACTTGTTGCATGATGTTGCTCCCCTTTTTTTTTATATGTGTGAGGGATTGTTCATTATGAATTTCTACCAACTGGACAAACAGTTAACCAAGTTTACTCTTTGGAAGTGCTGAAACGGTTGTGTGAGGACCTGAACTTTTAGCCAACTCATTGCTCTTGCATCACGACAATGCACCAGCTCACAGCACTGTCTGTGAAGTTTTTAGCCTGTAAACAAATAACTTTATTGCAACACCTGATCTGGCCCCAATGACTAAATATGTCATTATCCAAAGATAAAGAAAATATGGAAAGGAAGACTCTTTGATGACATTCAGGACATCAAAGGTAATATGATGACAGCAATGATGGCCATTCAGAAAAATAGTTCCAAAATTGCTTTGAACTGTGAACTAGGTGGAGCATTGGTGCATAGAGGTAGGTAGCTTTTGACCGAAGTGATATCTCAGAAACGAGGTATGTAGCACTTTTTCTACTGATTCTCACACTTAATTATCATATCTAGTAAAACATATGTCAAACATACTGTATTCCAACACATTAGCTCTAATATTTAAATATTGACAAAATATTACCAGGCTATCATTTGACATGTTACTCTTGGGGGCAGTCAGATAGTTCATGGAATAGTTTGAGGGCAGTAACTAAATAAGAGCCAAAATGCCTGGGTTTTTATCCCAAGTCCACCAGTTATTAGCTGGGCGACCTTGAGCAAAATACTTAAACTTTTTGGGTCTCAGTTTCTTCATGTATAAAATGAGACAATAGTGGCATCTACCTCACTGGGATATTGGGAAGATTAAATTAAGGAACATATGTAATAGAAAAGGACACGGCGCACAGTAAAATCAAAGGGTTTGCAGTTGGACTACAATGCAAATGCCACCTCCCGATTGACCATACAATTTCTATGACCATGAGAGGCAGGGTAAAGCCACTGACGTGGGAATAACGGACTCTAGTGCTAAACCCAACTTCCCAAACCAATTCATTCCCGGGAACTGATTATGTTGGGATGTGTTAGCAAGCACTCAGAAGAGCAGAGGAAAGCAACACGCTCTGGCAGATCAGAAAAGCCGTCCTCAGAACTGTACAGTTAGAACGTGCTATCAATCTGTACACCCTGTCTGGCTGCAGAGAGGAAGGGCTGGTTCCCTTTAATTTTATTTTTTTGTTTTCATGGAGAGGGGGAAAATGAGCATTTCATTGAACAATTTTCTGTTAGATTCGTGCTTTCGATTTTATATATAATTGTGAGAAATACTTCAGAATAAAAATTTAGTTATATCAATGTCTCCAAGGGGAAGTATTGGTTTGGTATAAAGTATTTAATTTTATCCTAACAACTGTTAAAGAAAACATTTTTAATTTATGCCAGGATAGGTGCCATCATATCAAATACTATTTCCCCTTAGACAAACTTATACTTAGAAAGACAGAATTCTCGCTCATGAAAAATTAAAACTATGAACAGTCAGAGAAAGCGTCACGGAGAGGCGAGGTTGGGAGCTGAAATCCGAGGGCAGGGAAATCAAAACATTGGCTCCCACCATAACTTGTAAACTCGTGTTCACAGCAGAATTATTATCAGCCAAAAAGTGGAAACAACACAAAGTTCCATCAACTGATGAATGGGTAAGTATTCTGTCCACAAAGTGAAGTAATGTTGGGCCATAGGAAGAAATAGCTAACAATTGATATGTGCTACAACACGGTTGAACCCTGGAAACGTGACGTTACGGGAAAGAAGCGAGTCACAAAGGACCTCACTTCCTGTGATTCCATTCACATGAAACATCCAAAATAGGCAAATCTATGGAGACAGAAAGTAGATTGGTGGCTGCCTGAGGCTGGGAGACATTCTTTTGGGGGTGACGGAAATGTTCTATGATTGTGGTGATAGTTCCACAACTCTCTGAATGTAACGAGAGATATTGAATTGTATGTTTTAAATGGGTGAAATATGATATGGGAATTGCATCCCAATGAAGATTAAAAATTGTGGGTGTGCATACTATAATGATCTACATATTTCTATACTTTTACAATATTTCTAAAATGAAAACAAAATGAGGGAAATGTCTACTTCAATTGGTTTGTATAATGAACTTTCTGTACGAGTCAGTCTGAAGTCCATGAAATATATGCCAGTGCTGTAACCATTGACAAAAGTGATGACAAGAAATAAGACAAATGCCTGAATTGTTCTAGTAAACATCATCTTCTGATCTTAAATGGCTGCTCATCGTGGTCATGGAGCGATCACTACAAAATACTGTTTAGTAGGAAAAAGTCTCTCCATTTCTATGAGGAACGCTGCCTATTTCTCAACGTTACCAAGGGTATAGACTCTAAGAAAAAACATGCAATGCGAATAGCAGGATGGAAGCCAGAGTTTAAGGAAGAAGTGCATTATAAAGATAATAATATTATAATAAATTAATTACAACAAAAACACAAAAGAAAGCTGCCCTTGAAAATCAGGATCCTAAAACACTTTATATTAATCAACTATAGATGAACTGTTGACAGGTTACATTTCACACATACCTGACGTCTGAGTTGCTCTAACGTCTTGAAATCCTGTGTCTCAGCTTCTGAATTCATACGGTAACGTGATCTAACCTCCCGTGAAGCCTCTGACAGAGGCAGTTTTCTTGTGGTGTCAGGTAGCTCTTGTTGAAGTTGTCTCCCAACCACCTAGGAAGATGATGCTGTTAGTGATTTTATAATCACATCTATTAAATTATGTTAATAATCACTAACTCTAACACATTAATATAATATATAACTTGAAAAAGATCACCCCAGGCATCATTTCACCTTCTTTTCCTCTTTTGGGCACAAGTCTGTCTACTGAATCTGGGTAAGACACAGAAGGTGTTATCCTGCTGCCCACTCACTATTACATAGGTTACTTGAACAACAGATTCAGCCCCACTCCCCATTTCTCCTGATGAAGCTGCAAAGCTTAACAATCTACTGACATCTCAAGGGGAAACTGGTATGTCGGTGGGACTAGTGGTAGTCAATTCTACATTGTGGAATGTTTTCCCCCTTTTTTTTATCACAGGCTTAAATTGACTTCACAGGTCCTCACGTACACAGTCCACTGCTCACAACCTTCCAACAGATGCCTGTATCTTAGAAGAAAAGCGAACTCATTCCAGTGGTCTTCAGGGCCCCAGGTAACGTGGCCTGGACCTCCTTCCTGCTACACATGAATCCTGCCTCCCCTCACTCGTCTGAAAATGGGGACCCAATGCCAAATTAATAAATCACAGACCGCTACAATTCTCTTTGAAATGGACAAACTTATGTCCAAATGATAGTAAATGGGCCTTGCGATGAGAAATACGAATTTGTAAAAATATTCAAGGACAATTAAGTGGATATCCCATTGGAAAAATACATCGTTGAATCCAAACCTCCAACTTTATGCAAGCATAAATTCCCCAAGTATAAAAAAAAATAATGTAAGATGCTGAATCCATGAAATGGAAAAAGAGAATTTTAAAATCATAAGAGAACTTTAAGCATCTCAGAACTGGAAAGGCAGCAAACCCAGAAGGCATGAAATAAAAGATTAAGAAGTCTGACTATAATTTAAAATAGAGGTTACCATCTGAATATACACCTCTCCCACAGTAAGAGTATTCACTCTGCATACATTTGGGCTGATTACATTTCCTACAATTTTTTCCCCAAGAATACTCAAAAGATATTCTATTTTTCTAATACTTACAGAGTCACTTATAAGATTAAATCTACTAATCACTGATACATCTAGGCATTGCGCTAAGCACTTCTTTATACATCAATGAACTCATTTCGTTATCACAATCTTGAACAGAGTGATTAAAAAGATGAGCAAGTTCAGGATTTTCTGCAGGACTTTGGGCTCCGCAATAGTGTGCTTGCTGCTCTTCTAGTGGAAATATGTAAATTCCAACGAAGCCTTAGATTTCAAAAAACTCAGGGAAAATAAGCTAAAAATTATAGAGCTCTTCTTAGAAAATAGTGAGATTATTTGCTGCTGCAATAAGTGTTATTCCCTTTTCATAATGTTTAAAGGAGAAATAAATGTGAAACAGGGGCAAATACACTGACTTCTCTGAATAAAATACTCACCAATAAATTATCACTAAGTATGTATCACGGTATCCAATTTCTTCAAAAGTTCCTAGTCTGAAGTAGGACTCTACTGGGAGCAAATTGTTACTTTTCTCAAAAGTAGGAGAATGAGATCTAAAAGACGGTCTCTGACCTGGCTATGCCTCTACTCCTTACAATCAGTGGAAGTGAAAACTAACCTCTCTACTAATACAGCAAGGGGATGAAATCACTGCCTCAAATTGAAACTTCTGTTATCAGTAGCAATAGTTTTGAGATTGTAGAAAGCTCATTGATCCCTGTAAAAAGTATTGAAAGCCTCCCCTTTAGATGAGACATTGGGAACGTCACTACTTGACTGTTGGACATAAAAGGATTTCAGTCAAGAATATCATTTATTGCAATGGACCAAAAATGTCACTCCCCCTAAAATACACACACACACACACACACACACACACACACACACTTTTAAATTCCTCTACAACTCCCATATGTACAACATTGGTTTTTAAAATATGTACATACACAAATACACACACACATGTTTGAAAAGGACTAAACAAAATACCTCAGAATTCATTTTCTTAAGGTTTATTTCTGTCTCCTTTTGTTGTTGAAGGCAATTGGTCAGAATTGCATCATGTAATATTCTCTTGTCCTGTTCTCGGGAAAGTGGCCTCTGAGTGTCGTTTTCCTCTTGTATAACCTGGAGAATAGAATATGAACAGAGAAAAATTAGAATATAACTAAATTTAAATGTTAAAAATCTTAATCTACGTTTTACTTACTCCCAAATTATTGGACTGTAACTAGAAAGTGAAAAATAAGTTGCCTTAGGCTAAATTAGAAGAAAAACATGAACCCGCAAAACTAATTTTGTCACCGTTTGCACTAAACAATCGCTTATATGTTAAACCCACCCAAAAAATGAAATAGTAGATGATTTTTAATGTCATAGAGGCTTCCTCACTTAAAATAGTTCACCCCACCATATCTTAAATAGTGAGACCCCATAGTGAATTTAAGAATATTTTTTAAAGATTAATAACTGGAGAATAGGCAAACTTTAATTAGGAGCCCACATGATTAACATCAATCAGTAAGAGAAGCAAATTCCTAAATATTAATTCCAATTATACACTATGACAGTGTTACACATTGACATAGTTATCTGTTGCATCAATTGTAACTTACTCACTACCCACTAAATAAGAGCAGATAAAAAAATTAAATCATATTTACTGATTTCCTACACTGAAATGAAAGAAATTAGAAAGTTATTCTTTGTGCCCAAACAACCAAGGTCCCATCCTGGAAGGTGTGATTCTCTTAAGTCAGTTGAGTTGATTGCATGACCCTATTCTCTCCCTGAATGTAGACTCAGAGTCCGTTACACAGAGGTCACAAGGAAGAATCCATCTCTAACCTTGGCCTTAGTGACCAGCCATACGGAACTGCACATTTTGAACCACTGAGAATCATGACTCCTTTCGCGTGAGTCCGAATCAGTGGCCATCATTTTTACATGGTTCATAATTTCAACTGTCTCATCATGTGATACAATATTTGACGTTACTTTATCATGTAAGGAAGTTATAAAAATTAAAGGAGCAAACAATAGTCAGGACTTTTTTTTTTCTCCTCAATCCCAAGGATAAAATTGAGCTACGAATATCTACAGATTCTAACAACATTTTAAGTTTTGTAACTGCTTCAAATGTTATAAATATCATTCAATTATGACCGTTTGACTCTAAAAGGTTAGCTTGAAAGGTAATTTCCATTGGGCTATATTACAGTATTAAAGCACGGAAAACCATATTATACTAGAAATTTAAACTTAAATTTTCACATACATGCGTGTAGGTCTTTTCATTTCCATCAAGCCGCGCTTTCCCTTCCTCTGATGTCATTCCTAGTGGTCGTTCTGCTGACAAATCTACATATTAGTTAAAATGAACTACTTACGACAGTTAGATAAAAGTTATAATCTTTATAAATACAGAAAATAACATCTTATTAATTGAGAGTTTAAATTAAGCTTAGTCTTTTCCTGAATATTTACTTTACTTAAGAAATACTTCTAATTATCTAACACTTCAACAAACCATTTGGGAAACAAGAGATGTCACAAAGTTCAAGGCATACAAACATGTCAAAAATTCATCCACAAATTCATTCACTGAACATGAATGAAAAAACAATCAGAAACAAAACACAATTTAGAATTACATGACAAACATATTAAGTCACACTATATACTCTGTTCTCTACCTCGTAATAGTACCTTTTCAACAACACCCTAAGATTCAACTGCATCGTTTGCAGAATGACTGTTACTTCTGATGCATTTATCAGTGTACACCCTTTCTTATGGCTGAAATGTTTTCCTCTACTATTCTGAACATTTCTTTCATCTTTGAGGATTCAGCACTGGGGTTTAAGGAAGAAAAGAGAGAAGAGGAGACAGACTGCGGACACAGCTGAGATGGAAGTACTACGCACTAAATTCTCAATGATTCCCAATACTGTTGAGAAAGTCAATTCTAAAATACATAATGTCATAGAAAATCCAAGAAATATTTGATTGTTGGTTTCAAAGGTGCTTTTTCAGTTACATCGAATACAGTTATAACTGATACTTGTGAATGCCGAGCTTTAAAACTAAAACTATTTTTTTGTTTCACTAGGCAATCTTTAGATCTTTATGAAGTTTTCCCATCTGGTCCCAATGTGGTACATATAATCCTGCTGCCCACTCCCCAGTGTACGCTAAATACTAGTCTAAAGGAAATCACCCTTTCACCTCATTCTTTTTCTTATTCCCATATGTTACTGTGGTTCAGGAAGAATGCCGATGTCTTGCTAAAAGTCATTTTGCTTTGTTGTAAGTTGCATAAACAGAGTAAACATAAAGTAGATTTTGCCACAAAATGACTGTTGGAAAGTCAGAACTATGATGAAGCTACATAGAGGTGGGCTGGGGTTGAACACTTTCTGTTTCTTTATTTCCTTCTTTGCTTTCTCTGTTTTCTGGTAGCGGTGATTCACACAAGTCATGGAGCCTATAATTACCTAACAGAAACACACCTACAATCTGAGTCTCTAGTTTGTCTATTACGGTCATCTGTCCAAACTCTGTGGATGCTGACATAGGTTTGCTCATTGAGTGTGTGGCAAATGGCCTTTTATCACCAAGTTTCCAATCCCCGGATCTTTGACAAGTTTCATTCTTGAAAGTCAAAGAAGTAGCATTCCAGCTGGAAGAAGCTGAAAATAAAGTTTTCATTTATGAGGAGGTAAAAATAACACAAATTTGACTATCTTGTAAAACTTCCTTTTTCAGAGAAGCAGTCCCACGTCCTCCTTTCCCCCGAACACACTACTCCTTCAGAGCACATTTTATTTTAGGTGTATATTGCCATTCTCATAGGTAAGTTTAATTCATTATTGTCACTCAGCAATTTCTATTATATAATGTGTTTCCAATTAAAGCTTTCATTCATAGTTAATATGGTGCGGGATGTGAATTTTTTTGTCGTTATCAAAAGTCATGTTTAACCATTTATCTTAAGTTTAAATATGCGTGACAAACATGGGTTTAAAACAACTTTTAATGAATCATACTATTTCAAAGAAGAAGCTACTTATTACAAGAAAATGGTCTTTTCTAAATGCTTCAATATCTTCAGAATTCATTTTTTAAATTTATTGGGGTGATAATTGTTAGCAAAATTACATAGATTTCAGGTGTACAATTCTGTATTACATCATCTATAAATCCCACTGTGTGTTCACCACCCAAGAGTCAGTTCTCCTTCCATCACCATATATTTGATCCCCCTTACCCTCATCACCCACTCCCCACCCCCCTTACCCTCTGGTAACCACTAAACTATTGTCTGTGTCTATGAGTTTTTGTTTCTCATTTGTTGGTCTTGTTCTTTTGTTGTTTTTGGTTTATATACCACATATCAGTGAAATCATATGGTTCTCTGCTTTTTCTGCCTGACTTACTTCGCTTAGCATTATACTCTCAAGAATTCATTTTTTAAGTCTTCGATAAACAGAAGTTCATATGACAAATGACAGACTTGGGTGACTTTATTGTTTCCAAGTAAAAGTAGGATCAAACTAGGTCCACATTAGCTCCAAGGAGTACAGTGAGCTATGAGACAGAAAATCAATATATAACAAACCTATTTTCCGTTTGCTTTTTAAACAAAATTATCAGCTTAAATCTTAAAGACAAGTGAAAGAAAACCACAATTGTAGAAGTGAAGCTTTAAAGCCTGTTTTATCATTTCACGTCCAGGAAGCCCGTACATCATTTCAAACGGTGGTTTCCAATGTCATGTAAGAATCCCTGAAGTCCCAAGATCTGTAAGTCATGGGGCCCGAAAAGGTCACAACTATTTTCACAGAAATACTGAATGTCATTTGCCATTTTCACTCTCATTCTCTTCTAAGTGTACAGTAGAGTTCTCCACAGCCGTGATATCACAGCTCTGATGGTAACATCATAGGTCTGATGGTGACTGGCTCGTAGCTCTAATGGCTCAAGGAATGCATGCCTGTGTGTGCTCGTATTTTAAATTGTTCGGTTTTTATTTCTAAGATTGTAACTATCTATGGAGACTACTGACTTAAAAATGTTCTTTGGAATTCTCAAAAATTTTTAATAGCATCAAAGCATCCCAAGGCACAAAAGCTTCAGAATTCCTGTTTGCAAAGATTGTGGCTATCAAGTATTCATTACGATTAATTACATCTCCCATTTTTAATAATCGAAGACACCATAAGCTCACGTACACGCACAGCCAATGTCTGCTCAGCAGAACATCTGGTTGTCTTAAGACCATCAGTGTTACAACACTAACAGGAAGTACAGTTAATAAACAATTGACATGGTAGCAACTGAGGCTTACTTGGGTAAACATAAAAATTCAAAGAACCATTTGAAAACACTGGTAAAATCTTCCAGTGTGATAATTAACCTCTGAGAACCCCTATTAAGTACAGGGGTTCCAAACTGGGACATTTAGGATATCGAATCAAGAGGAGAAACATCTGAATTAAAGTCACATTTTTAAAATCTTGTTTTCTTATTCCTGTCGATGTCTTTTTTTTCAAACATCAATACCAACAGTGACATCATGTTGCTTATGTGAAATCCTTCAATTAAATTGTAACAAAAGAAAGGAATTCTGAATAGAAGACTGTGAGCATGCCAAATGTCCTTGCGTACTCCTTCCCAAAATTAAACTGGTATTGCAAAGTGTACCTGGTCTGAAGGGTTGCACATCGTCCATTCCTACACCTTCGTGAGGACCAGGATCTTCCACTTCAATGCTCGTCTGAATGGGTTAGGAAACAGGACGATTAGTAACTAATGGACACTTCATACAATTTCTAGTTAATAATTCAGGATAAAAATATTAGTGTTATCACCACCAAGAAAAGGACTTTTTGAAAAATATGTATTTAAGCAATATTAGGTTGGTGCAAATGTAATTGCAGTTTTGCGGGTTTTTTTTAACCTTTTAAACCGCAATTACTTTCGCAACAACCTAATACTTTGATAAGTGTACTTGACATAACTGTTAAATATTTCTAATGAAGATTTGTTTTTTAGTGTTAAAACAAGATACTTGCTTGACATGGTAAGAAACCTTGGTGTATGCCCAGTTGAGTTTAAACAGAATATTTTGGAACCTACTTCATCTAGGTCAACAAGAGCTAGGAAAAACCGAACTCTTATTTGACAAAAATTTTGATAGAAAAAATGATTGAACCAAGTGGCAAAGAGATAAGAAAAGCTTTTCATTAAATTATATTCAATAAATAATAGGAAAAATGTTATATATAGTTATGCAACTTTTAAAAAAAGTATAATGATCTCTAATCGGGCAAAAATAAGAACATTTATTTATTATAACCATCTAAAATGTACCAGTCACTTACTATACACATTTATTTATTTCCCACACAAAACAACAAATATAAAAATGGTTTGATGATGGTTACCCCACTTCCTGCTTCCTGGCCATTCCAAGACATTAGAATACAATGATGGACAGATGCGATCCATTGTCTCTGTCCAGCAGGTTTTGCTCCTAGATCTTCACATGACTGGCTCCTTCTCATGCTTCACTTGGCAGTTTTTGTCACACTCAGAAAGATCTTTCCTGACCCCCGAAATTCCACTCCCACTCCCATTCCAACTATAACCATGCCCCCCACCCCTGACAATATTCTCTAACCCAGCATTCTCCATTCTCTTTAAATGACGCAGATATAGTGACTTATAATGGACTGTTGCTCACTTGTTTTCTGCTTCTACAGCTACAGCTGTCCCCTGAACTTCTCCATTCAGTGTCTAACTGCCCAGCTGGTATCCAACTAGAAATTTACTCAAGGTGAAAATATTGAGCTCGCACCAACAAAGCCTCAAGAACCGAAACACTACACATCTATGGGGTACCGCCAATCACAGTCTCCTGAAATTTAACATCCCCCAGATTAGAAATCCACATGCCCCTTCTAACTTTTCCATTCTGTTCTTGACACTACTGCCATTTGATTGTCCTTCAGGTTTACAAAAAGTGTCCCCGATATTTAGTAAGTCACTGTATCCCACTATGATCATTGTGTTTTACATTCTATAGCTCCCTTTTCAGTTTTAAAAGTGTTTTCACATTTGTTACCACATTTGTGCATTTCACATACCTGAAAGGTAGTCATTAGTACCATTATGACAAATGAGGTTACTGACATCTGACAGGTTAAAAAGAAGTTTCCCCAAGATCCCATAGCTAGTAAGTGACCCATCCAGAATTCTAGTCTGTTCTTATCATCAAACACAGTGTCTGTACCAGTAGGCAGCAGTTGCCTATATCAGAAGATCACACCTTTCTTATATCTTTCCACAGCTGTCACCTCATGTAGCTCATCATTACATTGTACCTCTATTACTACAAGTACGGTTGTCATCAAGTTACTCAATGCACGCTATTTTAACTGAACAAGACAGTTGCCCTGTATTAAAACAGCGCTCAGTTGATTACTGTTAGTATAATCCTACGTATTATTACTATCCACTATGATCTTCCTTCACTGGAACGGTTTCTTTCAGATCTATTTCACATTACAAATATAATAATACTTTAATGTCCCAGGCGCTATCTTTTCAAGTTCCAAATTATAAAAAACCCTACAATCCAAATTCTTTCTGAAATTCATTAGGACATTTGCAATCTACAAAAACCACAGAGTCATGCATTTGGGCATAGTTCGAGCTGGAATAATTCTTTAGCTTTTAGGTAAACTTAACTTCAGAACCCAAACTGATTCCTTATGACTTGGAAACCTTTGTGTTTTATACTATACTACACTGACTGCCTTAAGAGAAACTTGCAAGTTAGCAGAATTGTACTACGCTGTCTCATTATATTACATATAGCCAGTTTAATAATTACAGGCGAAACCATAAAAATTGGTGTGTATGGGGAAATGTAGGGGTGAGAAAGTAAAGTCAAAGCATACCTTTTTCGTTTTCACATCACAGAATGGTGATATTTCAAATAATAATGATAATAATAATAATAATAGTGAAAGACAGTACCTCAGAATGCCAAGGTGATTCTTCATCTTCCTCTTGTCCTAATCCTAATGATGACTTTCTAACTATAAAATGTAGTCACAGATACATTAATGTGAACATATGTTACTTGCATTTTGAATACACATTCAGTCATGAATATTTCCATAAAAGTAATAGCAGAAAAGAATTTCAGGGGGTGAAGCATTTGCAAGACGAAGCAGTTGTTAGTAGTGGGGATACTTTTGAAAAAAGATAGAAAAAATGCTTAAAAGAAATAAATATCACATTTGGATCTACACATGTTAGATTTGTTTACAGCAGCACTTAAGCTAGAAAGAATTCATAGATAGTCACTAAATTACCACTCATATTATTCTGGTGTGCTCCATCAGCACAAGTCAAATTATCATTGCTTGTTTGCTCTTGTGGAGCACTTTCAATAATATCCACACCATTTTCTCTTTTTCCAATTGCCGGTTTGGTTGCTTCTTTCTATTAAAAAAAAAAAAAAGAAAGGAAAAAGAAAAAACAACCCAACTTCAGAAAACATCATATTCATTTACTCGTTCACTCACTCACTCAGTCCATCCGTCGATAAGACAAAAAACTTTACTGTAGCCATCAAATCATAGGCACAGACCCAGGGGAAGCTGGAAATATAAATGAGACATTCTGTCCTACACGCTAGTACGAGTAGAGATAATATAACACATGAAAAAATAAGAGCAGAAAAGTACCGCTCTCCACTTCAACAGCCCAAATGAGTCAAGTATCGTAAGGGCACAAAAGAGACAACAGTCAGTTGTACCAGGGAAGCTCAGCAGATGCGGCAAAGATAGGGCTGCATCTTGACAGTTATGCAAGGTGCTGAGGGAAGGCGTGAAGGGGATTCCAGAAGGGCAGCGCGAGCAAAAGCCTGATGATGAAAGAACATATTGCAAGTGAGGGCGCAAAGGAATGGGGTAAGCCTGGAACACTGAGAACGGGATGGAGATACCACTGCAGTTTCAGAACCAAATCAAAGAAGGCACGTGTCATGCTAGCCTATGAATTTTACCCTCACGTAGTGGGGAGTCACTCAGTAAGCAGAGGTGTTGCATCATCACAATTCTGTTTTAAGACAGTCACTCAGGCTGCAATTTATGATATTGAGGACCTCCGTTTCTTTCTGGTATCCTATCCATCATCCTGTCTTGCGTCACAGCATAGGCTCTTCTCGGTGCCTCCAAACCCACAAAGGCAGCTACCAAGACTAGGTCACTTTGTGGCTTCTATTAGGTGGCTCTGGGTTGGGCACTAGCAGCAGCTGACCTGGGCCTGCCCCACAGCCCCTCCCATGAGGCCCCAAATCCAACACACCTGGTGATCAGCTTCAGCAACACCAGAACAACACCCAATTAGCTCCATAAATGACACGCCCAAGCCATGGTCTGAGCAGACACCAGAGCCCTGCTACAGCCGATCTCACTCTGCGAGGTCAGCCCACATACATCAGCTCATGTACTGTAGTCACAGCCAGTCGTCCTGAGGGTCGATTCCACACACTGATGTGCCAACAGCATCCAAGGCTCAAGTACAACAGGGGGGCACACACCACCCACACAAGCTTCTGGAGCACCTGGCTAAGGTGACCAGACTGTACCACTGGGCCCCACACGACACCTGTTATATGAGCCAATGCTGCCAAGATGAGGAGAATTAGCAGATCTACATAATACATAGAAACAAACACAGAGAGGCAGTTAAAAAAAAAGAGAGAAAGAAACATTTCCCTAATGAAAGAACAGGAAAAAACTCTAGAAAGAGAAGTAAACCAAGTAGAGACAAGCAATCTATCAGAAACAGAGTTCAAAATACTGGCTATAAGGATGCTAGATGAAATTAGGGGAATAATAGATAAAGTAAGTGAAACTTCAACGGAGAGACAGCAAACATAAAAAGGACATAGAAATCATTTTAAAAATGTCTGAAATGAAGAATACAGTATCTGAAATGAATAATTTATAGATGGAATCAGCACCAGACTTGGTTGAGGCAGAGGATCAAATCAGTGATTTGGAAGACAAGGTAGCAGAAAACACCCAATCAGAACAGAAAAAAAGAAATGAAAAATGATTATGAATAAAAAATAAAAAGATAGAGAGAGAGAGAATACTATAAGGGACTTCTTGGACAAGATAAAGTGTAACAACACTTGTAGGGCTATCAAAAAGAGAAGAGAGAGAAAGGAATTGAAAACCTATTTGAATAAATAATGACGGAAATCTTCCCTAACCTGTTGAAGGAAAACACAAGCGCAGGAAACACAGAGCGTTCCAAACAAAAGAAAGCCGAACAGGCCCACACCAAAACATATCATAATTAAAATTCCAAAGGGTTAGGACACAGAGAAGATATTAAAACCATCAAGAGAAAAGTAGTTAGTCATGTACAACGGAGCTCTCATAAGATGTCAGCTGATCTCTCAACAGAAAATTTGCAGGCCAGAAGGGATTGGCAAGAAATATTGAAAGTGATGAAAAGCAATAATCTACAACCAAGATTACTATTACTGTATCAAAGGAGAGGTAAAGACTTGCCAGAGACAAAGATGATGGCGTTCAGCCCCAACAAACCAGTATTACAAGAAATATGAAACAACGACTTGAAAAAAGAAGCAGAAGGAGGAGGAGGAGGAGGAGGAGGAGAAAGAAGAAGAGGAGGAGAAGAAGAAGAAGGAAAAAAAGAAAGAGGAGGAGGAGGAGGAGAATGAGGACGAAGAGGAGGAGAAGGAAAATGAATAATAAAATGCCAAGAACTACATACCTACAAATAATTACTTTAAATGGAAATAGATTAAATGCTCCAGAAAAGACATAAGGTAGCTGAATGGTTAAGAATACAAGACCCATATACACGACAATCAAACTACAAAATTTCTGCACGGCAAAGGAAACCAACAACAACATGCAGTCACGACCGGATGAACGGAGAAGATATTTGTCAAGGATATATTTGATGAAGGGTTGACATCCAAAACACATAAGGAAATCATAAATCTTAACACCAAAAGACAAACAATGCCATTACAAAACGAGAAGAGTACCTGAATAGACTTTTCTCCAGAGAGGTCACACAGATAGCCAAGAGACATACGAAAACATGCTCAGTGTCACTAATCATCAGAGCAATGCAAATTAAAAACGCTATGAAATACGACCTCACAACTGTCAGAATGGTCATCATCCATGAATCAACAAGCAACAGGTGTCGGTGAGGATGTGAAAAAAAACAGAGTCCTCGTGCACTGTTGGTGAGACTGCAAATCCGACCAGACACAATGGAAAAGAACATGGAAGTTCCTCAAAAATTTAAAAACAGAACTACCACGTGGCACAGCAGTCCCACTTCTGGGTTTTCCTCCACAGAAATCAAAACACTAATTTGAAAAGCAATATGCATGTCTATGGTCGTTGCCACATTATTTTCAATAGTCCAGATAACAAAGTAACCAAAGGATCCATCGTCTTGGATAAAGAAGCAGTGGGACATATATATAACAAAATGCTACTTGTCTGTAACGAAGAATAAATACTTACCGTTTGTGACAAAGTGTGTGGACCTAGAGGGTATTATTCTAAGTGAAAAAAGTCAGACAAAGAGAAAAACACACCTGAATTCACTTATTGGTGATATGAAAAAAAAATAAATGAACATAGAAATGGGAAACAAATTCATAGGTGCAGAGAACGAACTGATCGTTGCCCAGAGGGAAGAGTGTAGGGGAGCAACTTGAAAAGGTAAAAGGATTAGGTAGTACAAATTGGCAGTTATAAAATAGTCATGTAGATGTCAAGTACAGCACAAAGAATACAGTAAATAACATTGAAATAACTAAGTACGGTGTCAGGGATACCACATTAATCGGGGTACCAGTTTATACATGATATAAATGCCTAACCACTATGCTGTACACCTGAGGCTGACATCATGTTGAATGTCAACTGTAACAGAAATGAAAAAAATTACATTTAAAAAACAAAACTAAAAACATTCTGAAATTCGACATTTGACTATATGGTTTTTAAGAATCTCTGCTTTTGACCAGAGTAAAGAAAGGATCCTATCTTTTGCTGACTCAGATCCTTTCTTTTCTTTGGTCAATACGTCATGGACAATGGGCACAGAATTTCACGGACATGTTTTTATAGGGAGCAGCCAAGAGCATCATGAGCTTTGGAGCCAAGGGGATTTTGGATCAAACCCTCAACCTTCTCCCTGGCTACTGTAAGACATGCTGCCTAGACTATTTTGGTCTCCATTTCCTTATCTCTGAAAATGAAGATTCCCTTCCTTGCCAAGGCTATTCTGAGGATTAAATGAGATCGTGCTTGTTACAGAATAGGTACTCAACAAGTGTTGATTTGACGATGGAGTATGTCAGAATATCAGTTGAAAGAAAATCTGTGTTGCTCTTGCTTATATGGGCCCAGGAGCCCACGTTATCAAATACCATGTAATCACACAGGCCATTAAAACCCCAAACAAGAAAAAAAAGAAAAAAGAATCTCTGCATTTCAAATTGGTTATTATTTTATGCAAAACATTTACTCTTCAATTAGATGAAGACATGTAAATATATTCACAAAACAATGATTGAGAACACAGTGGAATCCCTTTGTAATACGGGTTTTGAGATAGAGAACGTGAATTCTAAACTTTCAAAAATTCTACTACTATTTTAGTCTAAATGATGAACATAGTATACCGGAAACTAATATAAAATAATATGGAATGTCAACGGAATGTAAGTGAAAAAAACAAAAAAAATGGAGAAAACACTCCCTCCTAACAAGTATACCAAACCAACATACAAAGCATAAAAAAATAAAACCATATGTCATATACTATCTAGTTTTAAAACTAAAGGTACCAGGAAGATTTCATGATTATTGCAATGAGTACCTGAACCCATTAAAGATTTCATTTAGGCACGAGTATGATAAAAGTCATGCTGGTGTAACGTAAAAGTCACATTAAGAATCCTTACCCTTAACCAAATTGCTTATCTCCATCACTGGGAAAACTCCCTGTAGAATTTTACTATCACTATACATTTCCCAGCCCCTTCTTTTTTTCAGCCCCCATCTCCGATACTTACTAAAGGTAAAAAAACAACAACAAAACAATGAAGCGTCAAATGGTCACATGTTATAAAATGGTTCACGCTGACCAATTTTCCATGGCAAACATAAAACAATGATAGGTGGACCACTACTAAATTTTACAACTCAGTGCTACACAAAACTAAATTCAGAGCAGAACAGTTAATTTCACACAGGAGCCTTTTACCTTGGTATCAACATCGAAGAGTCCATCATCTGATAGAGACCATGAATCATTATTGCCAGGTTTGCAGGAAAGACTTTAGGGTAAAGATACACAACAAAAACAAGTGCATTCATTTCTTTACAAAAGCAACAACAACAACAAAAGGAGTAAAAGGTCAGCTATCTGCATATGAAATGAAGTTTCTTGATATGATTAAAGTTTAGATCATGTTCTAGAAAAGCTATTAGTTATCTCTTTCTGCCTCCACCACGCCCAACTCATGCAATATTTAATGAAGATACACTCTAAGTTTCCATAACAAAGAATGACAGCCAATATGTTGGCAACACCTGAGAGTACGTTGTTTTCACCAAAAGTCCTGAAGGCTGAATTGAAAACGCAATTAATAGCTGACATAACTGGAACCTGAACTGGGACAAAAGCAATGACCTAAATCAAGGTAGAAAGATACACTGACCCTTCTCCATGGTCTGTCTCTGGTTCAAAGATTAATCTGTGTGGGACAAAAATGGCAGTCTTGCTTCTTTAACATAGAAAGCAGTTACTAAACTTACCCCATTCCTTCTTTTCACTCAAAAACACTACGGTGAGTTCCCTGAAGTGTTTATAATGTTTGCAAGTTACACGTACAAAAGTTAAAGAACAAATATGTATGTTTTTAGCCTTCCCACTCCCAGATCACTTGTTCTCACAGCTTCCTGGCAATTTCCAACCTTGAAAACTTCAGCCTACGAAGGCATAGACTCCTGAAACAAGAATGGGCTCAAATGACCCACAGTAGGAGTTCTCTATTTCCCTGTTCCTGGAAAATAAGCTAAATGGAGCCTCAGTCATCCACTCCCAACACAGGCATGTTACCACCTACCCAAGTCCATTACTGTTTTCACAATCAGTCCTCCCTCTGCCCAACACTCCATATATATGGGAAGGACATCAGCGCGTTGGGAAAAGAGGTGGAGGTGACGAGACACCTGCCTTGGGCCATAGATCTATGTAGTTCAGCAATCTCCAGTACATTTGGACTCGAGGGGACCCCCTCTGTAATTTTGGGTGCAGGTGGATGATACCTCATTCCTACTTGCTATAAAGAGAATGTTTCCAGAGGCTCAAAGGTTTAATATGTTCTCATACAAACCTTAAATTTTGCTGGTTCCTCCAATTCAACAAACAAAAAAGCAGCAACCTGTCCAGGACGCCCTTGAACCCCTTATTTTAATCTGCTTTTTTAGACAACTACCAACATTCTGTGTCCTTCCTTCTTGTAATTTCTCTTTACGTTGTCATACCCTACTATTCTGATCTCATCTCCTTTATCTGATCTCTGATCTCTATTCTAAAAGCCTTACTCCTACTCCATCCAGTGTTGGTCCTATTGAAACTTGGATTCCCCTGCTAATTCCATTCTTATCCTCTTCCACTGCAGTCACTAGACCTTTCCATAATTAAAACACTCAGCCATAGGATGATAAAGAAGGAAGTGTACAGGGCTTAGAAACCTACACTTAATCTCATTTCATTACTCACTGCATCAACTAAGTCACTTTAATCTCTTGGAATTAATACTCCTCATGTGATCAACCACTTGACCAAAACATTAATGGCAATATGAAGTACCAGGGGGTGTTTTGAATAATTAATTGCTATGTACTTTCAATTCAATCAAGAAAAATGGAGAACACTTAGCTGGTAGAAGTGGAAAAAAATAACACAACAACAGCAACAAAAAAACCCCGAGAAAAGCAGAGAAAAAGGTAAAAACTCAAGAAAAGTCATGGAAGGGGCCAGCCTGGTGGCTCAGGCGGTTAGAGCTCTGTGCTCCTAACTCCGAAGGCTGCCGGTTCGATTCCCACATGGGCCAGTGGGCTTTCAACCACATGGTTGCCAGTTCAATTCCTCGACTCCCCCTGCATCTAAAATTGAACACGGCACCTTGAGCTAAGCTGTCGCTGAGCTCCCCGGATGGCTCAGTTGGTTGGAGCGTATCCTCACAACCACAAGGTTGCTGATTCGACTCCCGCAAGGGATGGTGAGCTGTGCCCCCTGCCACTAGCAACGGCAACTGGACCTGGAGCTGAGTTGTGCCCTCCACAACTAAGACTGAAAGAACAACAACTTGAAGCTGAACAGCACCCTCCACAACTGAGATTGAAAGGACAACAACTTGACTTGGGAAAAAAAAAAAAACCCTGGAAGTACACAGTGTTCCCCAATAAAGTCCTGTTTCCCTTCCCCAATAAAATCTTTAAAAAAAAAAAGAAAAGAAAAGTCATGGAAGAAGGAAGAAAGATTCTGGAAAAAAATAAAAAAATAAAAAACTTCCTAGAACAAGGGAAAGGTATTAGCCAGAAGGGAAACACAGGTTGGGGAGTAAGTAGAGAAATCAATTAGAAACATCATCTCAATTTGTACTGAGTTAACACAACATGGTCTTCACATAGATGTTCTTCACTTACAGAACAACGATTCGTCCCAAGAAGGTACATCGCATTATACCTGAAAACACTTGCCTGATTAGGTCTTGCTTATGTACAACCTGTGGTTCTGTGGCCACAGCTAACTGAGATCTGCCCTAAACACTGATGGTGAAAACAAGATTCTCGTGACTGCTGCACTTGTCAAGTACATTTAGACAAGAGCTTGGACTAACTGGGCTTGGTAGGAAACTTCTAAATCAGCATTAACACATCACTAAACGGGACTCTCTGAGTCCACCTGACTTGCACCTGAATCTTGAATCCATGCCAGCCCAGGCACTTCTCAGTACAGGCTGAGGGACAAGAGAACGGACTTGGGAGCCAAGCAGACTGAAGGTCACATCACAGGTCAGCCACTTGGTAACTATGGAACCAGGAGTCAATTAATCCACCTCCCAGAACCACACTTGTCTAATGAATAAAAACTAGGCCGAACAGCACAGCTACTTTGCAAAGCTTCTGTGCCAACGATCTGAAATAACCAATGTTAGGCACACAGTATAGGGTCTATTCCAGAGCAGAACACTCATTAAAGCTTACTGGCTTCTCTCTGAAGTCTCTTAGTTAACATGCAATTATAGAAATCCATAAAATCCTACCTGCTCGCAGGGTTGCATTTAGAACACTCATCCACTGTTAAAGAAAAAATTGAAATAAAGTGTAAATACACAACAGAAAAACGCAGAACTTTGAAAGCGCAGATTGAAGTGATGTAAAAACATTTCTTTGGGACAACCCCTGAAGACTATAGTAGAATGAATATTAATGATACAAGTGGTGGGCAATTAATACATAAAGAACTTTTACTTCCCCTGCTATATATTTGTGTGTGTGTGTATATTATATGTGTATATACACGTATGTACCTATATGTGTGTGTATGTATGCATATATACTCCCCAGTGTACACTAAATAGTAGTCTAAATGGAATCACACTTTCTCCTTATTCCCTTTCTTATTTCCTTATGTTACTGTGGTTCAGGAAGAATGCCAATGTCTTGCTAAAAGTTGTTCTATTTGGCTGTAAATTGTGTAAACAGAGTAAACATAAAGCAGATTTTGCTACAAAATGACTGTAGGAAATTCAGAACTACGATCAACCTACACAGAGGTAGGCTAGGGTTGAACTCTTTCTGTTTTTTTATTTCCTTCTTTGCTTTCTCTGTTTTCTTGTATCTGTGATTCACGCAATTCATGGAGCATAGAATTATGTAAGAGAACCATACCTACAATCTGAGTCTTTCGTTTGTCTATTACGATCATCTGTCCAAACTCTGTGGATGCTGACTTAGGTTTGCTCATTGAGTGTGTGGCAAATGGCCTTTTATCACCAAATTTCGAATCTCTGGATCTTTGAGAAGTTCCATGATTGAAAGTCAAAGAAGTAGCATTCTAGCTGGAAGAAGCTGAAAATAAAGTTTTCATTTATGAGAAGGTAAAAATAACACAAAGTTGACCATCTTGTAAAACTTTCTTCTTCAGAGAAGCAGCCCCACGTCCTCCTTTCTCCCAAACACACTACTCCTTCAGAGCACATTTTATTTTAGGTGTCCTATACTTGCCATTCACATAGGTAAGTTTAATTAACTATTGTCACTTAGCCATTGCTGTTATATAATGTGTTTCCAATTAAAGCTTTCCTTCTTAATACTTAACATGGTGCTGGGTGTGAATTCTTTTGTCCTTATCAAAAGTTATGTCTAACCGCTTATTTTAATTTTAAATATGCGTGACAAACATGGATTTAAAAAAACTTTCAATGAATGGTACAATTTCAAATAAGAAACTCCTTGTTACAAGAAAATGGTCTTGTCCAAATGCTCCAATATCTTCAGAATTCATTTTTCAATCCTAACATAAACAGAAATTCATATGACAAATGGTAGCCTTGGGTGACTTGTTGTTTCCAAGTAAAACTATGATCAAACTAGGTCCACATTAGCTCTAAAGGATACAGGGCACCATGAGACAGAAAACAAATATATGACAAAACTATTTTCCTTTTGATTTTTAAACAAAATTTTCAGTTTAAAACTTTTTTAAGACAAGTGAAAGAAAACCACAACTGTAGAAGTGAAGCTTTAAAGCCTCTTATCACTTCACATCCTGGAAGCTCGTACATCATTTAAAATAGTGGTTTCCAATGTCATGTGAGAATGTGTGAAGTCCCAAAGTCTGTCAGTCGAGGGGCCCGAAAAGGTCAAAACTATATTCACAGAAACACTGACTGTCATTTGCTATTTTCACTCTCATTCTCTTCTAAGTGTACAGTAGAGTTCTCCACAGCCGTGATATCACAGCTCTGATGGTAACATCATAGGTCTGATGGTGACTGGCTCGTAGCTCTAATGGCTCATGGAATGCATGCCTGTGTGTGCTCGTATTTTAAATTGTTCAGTTTTTATTTCTAATACTGTAACTATCTACGGAGACTACCGACTTAAAAATATTCTTTGGAATTCTCAATAATTTTTAATAGCATAAAAGCATCCCAAGGCACAAAAGCTTCAGAATTCCTGTTTGCAAAGATTGTGTCTGTCAAATACTCATTAACATTAATTACTTCTCCCATTTTTAATAATCGAAGACACCATAGGCGCACGTACACACACAGCCAGTGTTTGCTCGGTAGAATATCTGGATGTCTTAAGACCATCAGTGTTAAAACACTAAGAGGAGAAGTAAAGTTAAGAAACAATTGACATGGTAGCAATTGAGGCTTACTTGGGTAAACATAAAAATTCAAATAACCATTTGAAAACACTGGGAATATCTTCCAGTGTGATAATTGACCTCTGGTAACCACTATTAAGTACCGGGATTCCACACTGGGACATTTAGGGTATCGAACAAATGGAGGAACAGCTTAGTGGAGTCACAGTTTTTAAATCTCATTTTCTTATTCCTGTAAATACCTTTTGTCAAACATCGATACCAACAATGACATCACGTTATTTATGTCAAATCCTTCAATTAAATTTGTAACAAAGGAAAGGAATTCTGAATAGAAGACTGCAAGCATGTCAAATGTCCTCGCGTACTCCTTCCCAAAATTACATTGGTATTGCAAAGTGTACCTGGTCTGAAGGGTTGTACATCATCCATTCCTACACCTTCGTGAGGACCAGGATCTTCCACTTCAATGCTCGTCTGAGGGGTTAGGAAACAAGATGATTAGTAACTAATGGACACTTCATGCCATCTCTAGTTAACAATTCAGGATAACAATGTTAACGTTATAAGCTCCAAGAAAAGGGCTTTTTGAAAAATAGGTATTTAAGCAAATATTAGGTTGGGACAAATGATATTGAAGTTTGTGCTTGGTTTTTTTTGTTGTTGCTTTTTTTTTTACTTTTGAAACCGCAATTACTTTTGCAGAGACCTAATACTTTGATAAGTATACTTCATATAACTTTTAAATATTTCTCATGACAGATTACATTTTAGTGTTAAAACAAGCTACTTGCTTGATATGGTAAGAAACCTTGGTGTATGTCCTGTTGAGTCTAAACAAAACATTTTAGAACCCGCTTCATGTAGGTCAGCAAGAGCTTAGAAAAACCGAACTCTAGTTTGATAAAAATTTTGATAGGAAAAATGATGGAATAACATAGCGAAGTGATAAGAAAATCTTTTCATTAAATTTTGTTTTAATAAATCATAGGAAAAATATTATATATAATTATGCAAATTTTCAAAAAAGTATAATAATTTCTAATCAGGCTAAATAAGAACATTTATTTATTAACCAACTAAAATGTCCCGGGTACTTACTATCCAAATTTCATTTGTTTTCCACCCAAAACGACAAATGTGAAAACAGTTTGATGATGGTTACCCCACTTCCTGCTTGGTGGCCATTCCAAGACATTAGAATAAAATGATGAACAGATGCGATCCAGTATTGTCTCTGTCCAGGAGGTTTTGCTCCTAGATCTTCACACGACTGGCTCCTTCTCATGCTTCACTTGGCAGTTTTTGTCACACTCAGAAAGATCTTTCCTGACCACCGAAATTCCACTCCCACTCCTATTCCAACTACAACCATGTCCCTCCCCCCAGCATTCTCCATTCTCTTTAAATGAAGCACTCATAGTGACTTATAACGGACTCTTGTTAACTTGTATTTCTGCTTCTAAAGCTACAGCTGAAGCCCTGAACTTCTCCATTCACTGTCTATCTGCCCAGCACACAGTTGGTATCCAACACAGACATTTACTTCAGGTCGAAACATTGAGATCGCACCAACAAAGCCTCAAGTACCAAAACGGTACACATCTATAGTGTATCGCCAATCACAGTCTCCTGCAACTTAACATCCCTAAGATTAGAAATCCACATGGCCCATCTAACTTTTCCTTTCTGGTCTTGACAGTATTGCCATTTGATTGTCCTACAGGTTTACAAAAATTGTCCCGATATTTAGTAAGTTACTACATCCCACTGTGATCATGGTGTTTTACATTCTGTAGCTCCCTTTACAGTTTACGAAGTGTTTTCACATTTGTTACCATATTTGTGCATTCCACATACCTGAAAGGTAGGCATTAGCACCATTATGACGAATGAGGCCACTTACATCCGACAGCTTAAAAAGAAGTTTCCCCAAGACCCCATAGCTAGTAACTGACCATCCAGGATTCTAATCTGTGCTACTCTGCAAGGACAGTGTCTATACCAGTAGGCAGCAGTTGCCTATATCAGAAGATCACACCTTTCTTATATCTTTCCACAGCTGTCACCTCACATTAGCTCATCATTACACTGTACTTCTATTACTACAAGTAAAAATCAACAACAAAAACCCAACTCCAGAAAACATCATATTCATTTACTCGTTCACTCACTCAATCATCAGTCAGTAAGACAACAAAACTTTACTGTAGCCATCATATCATAGGCGTAGACCCAGTGGAAGCTGGGAATATAAATGAAAGACTTGGTCCTATACTCTAGTAGGGGTAGATATAATAAATAAAAACAACAAGAACAGAAAAGTACTGCTCTCCACTTCAACACCCCAAATGAGTCAAGTATCGTAAGGGCACAAAAGAGACAACAGCCAGTTGCACCAGGGAAGCTCAGCGGATGCGGCAAAGATAGGGCTGCATCTTGACAGTTATGCAAGGTGCTGAGGGAAGGCGTGAAGGGGATTCCAGAAGGGCAGCGCGAGCAAAAGCCTGATGATGAAAGAACATATTGCAAGTGAGGGCGCAAAGGAATGGGGTAAGCCTGGAACACTGAAAATGGAATGGGGAGACAACTGCAGAACCAGAACCAAATCAAAGAAGGCACGTGTCATGCTAGCATATGACTTTTACCCTCACGTAACGGGGAGTCACTCAGTAAACAGAGGTGTTGCACCATCACGATCATAGTTTACAACAGTCACTCAGGCTGCAATTTATGATATTGAGGACCTCCGTTTCTTTCTGGTATCCTATCCATCATCCTGTCTTGCGTCACAGCATAGGCTCTTCTCGGTGCCTCCAAACCCACAAAGGCAGCTACCAAGACTAGGTCACTTTGTGGCTTCTATTAGGTGGCTCTGGGTTGGGCACTAGCAGCAGCTGACCTGGGCCTGCCCCACAGCCCCTCCCATGAGGCCCCAAATCCAACACACCTGGTGATCAGCTTCAGCAACACCAGAACAACACCCAATTAGCTCCATAAATGACACGCCCAAGCCATGGTCTGAGCAGACACCAGAGCCCTGCTACAGCCGATCTCACTCTGCGAGGTCAGCCCACACACATCAGCTCATCTACTGTAGTCACAGCCAGTCGTCCTGAGGGTCAATTCCACACACTGATGCGCCAACAACAATCAAGGCTCAAGTACAACAGGAGGGCACACACCACCCACACGAGCTTCTGGAGAACCTGGCTAAGGTGACCAGGGAGACTGTACCACTGGACCCACAGGACACCTGTTATATGAGCCAATGCTGCCAAGATGAGGGGCATTAGCAGATCTACATAATACATAGAAACAAACACAGAGAGGCAGTGAAAAAAGAAGAGAGAAAGAAACGTTTATGTAATGGAAAACCAGGAAAAATCTCCAGAAAAAGAAATAAACCAAATGGAGACAAATAATCTATGAGATACACAGCTCAAAATACTAGTTATGAGGATGCTCAATGAAATTAGGGGAAGAATAGATAGACTCAGTAAAACTTCAACAAAGAGACAGCATACATAAAGAAGACATACAAATCATTTAAAAAAAGTCTGAAATGAATAATTTATAGATGGAATCAGCACCACATTTGGTGAAGTAGAGGTTCAAATCAGTGATTTGGAAGAAATGGTAGCAGAAAGCACCCAAATAGAACACAAAAAGAAAAAAATGAATAATAAGCAAAATAAAATAAAGACAGAGAATCCTTTAAGAGACCTCTCGTACAACATCAAATGTAGTAACATTTGTAAATCTATCAGAAGAAGAGAGATCAAGGAATTGAACTCCTCTTGTAATAAATAGTGACAGAAACCTTCCCCAACCTGAGAAGGAAATAGACACACAAGCCTAGGAAATACAGAGCGTTCCAAACAAAATGAACCTAAATGTGCCCACACCAAGACATATCATAATTAAAATGCCAAAGGGGAAAGACGCACAGAGAATATTAAAACCGACAAGAAAAGAGCAGTTAGTTATGAACAAGGGAGCGTCCATAAGGCTGTCAGGTGATCTCTCAACAGAAAATTTGCAGGTCAGAAGGGATTGGCAAGAAATAGTGAAAGTGATGAAAAGCTATAATCGACAACCAAGATTACTGTATCCAGCAAGGCTCTCATTTAGAATCAAAGGAGACGTAAAGAACTTGCCAAGAAAAAGAGGGTAATGCAGTTGAGCACCAGCAAACCAGTATTACAAGAAATGTAAAACCACAACTTGAAGAAGAAGAAGAAAAAACAGAAGCAGAACGAGGAGGAGGAGGAGGAGACGAAATACTAATAATAAAATGGCAATATCTACATACCTACAAATAGTTAGTGCAAATGTAAATAAGTTAAATGCTCCAGTCAAGACATAAGGTGGCTGAATAGTTAAGAATACAAGACCCATATATATATGACATCAAACTAAAAAATTTTTGCACAGCAAAGGAAACCATTTACAATATGAAATCACGACCGGATGAATGGAGAAGATATTTGCCAATGATATATCTGAGAAAGGGTTGATATCAAGAATATATAAGGAAGTCATAAAGCTCGGCACCAAAAGACAAACAATGCAATTACAAAATGAGAAGAGCACTTGAATAGACTTTTCTCCAAAGGGGTCACACAGATAGCCAAGAGACATAAGAAAAGATTCTCAGCGTCACTAATCATTAGAGCAATGCAAATTAAAAGCACAATGAGCTATCACCTCACACCTATCAAAATGGCCATCATCAATAATTCAACAAATAACAAGTGTTGGTGAGGATGTGAAGAAAACGGAGCCCTTGTGCACTGTTGCTGAGACTGTAAATCCGGCCAGCCGCAATGGAAACAATATGTAAGTTCCTCAAAACTTTAAAAATAGAACTACCATGTGGGGAAGCAATCCCACGTTGGGTTTTCCTCCACAGAAATCCAAAACACTCATTTGAGAAGACATATGCATTTCTATGGTCGTTGACACATTATTTACATTAATCCAGATAAGGAAGCAACCGAAGTATCCATCATCTTGTATAAAGAAGAAGTGGTACATAGATACAACAAAATACGACTTGGCTGTAACAAAGAATAAAATCTTACCATTTATGACAACGTGGGTGGACCTAGAGGGTATTTTTCCAAGTGAAATAAGTCAGATAGAGAAACACAAACACCACATGATTTCACTTATTGGTGATACGTAAAAAAAATAAATGAACATAGAAATGGGAAACAAATTCATAGGTGCAGAGAACGAACTGATCGTTGCCAGGTTCGAGAATTGTTGGGGGAATGCTTGAAAAGTTAAAGGATTAAGGAAAGAAGTACAAATTGGGAGTTCTAAAACAGTCATGAAGATGTCAAGTACAGCGCAAAGAATACAGTAAATAACATTGTAATAACTAAATATGGTATCAGGGATTCCACACTAATCGGGGTACCAGTAAGTATATGCATTATATAAATGCCTAACCACTATGCTGCACACCTGAGGCTGACATCATATTGAATGCCAACTGTAACAGAAATGAAACATTTTACATTTATAAAGAAAACTAAAAACTTTCTGAAATTTGACATTTCACCATATGGTTTAAGAATCTCTGCAACTGACTCTAGGTGGTGAACACACAATGGGATTTATAGATGATGTCATACAGAATTGTACACCTGAAATCTATGTAATTTTACTAACAATTGTCACCCCAATAAATTTAAAAAATAAATTAAAAAAAAGAATCTCTGCTTCTAAAATTGGTTATTATTTTATGCAAAACATGTACTCTTCAATTAGATGAAGACATTTAAATATATTCATAATGTACTGATTGAGGACATAGTGGAATCCGTTCGTAATACGGGTTTTGAGATAGAGAACTTGAATTCTCAATTTTCAAAATTACCATTGTTTAAGTCAAAATGATGAACCCAGGATACCTGCAACTAATATAAAATAATATTGAATGTCAGTTGAATATAACTGAAAAAAAAAGAAAAAGAAAAAAGTATAGAGAAAACACTCACGCCTACCAACTATATGATACCAAAATACAAAGTGTAATAAAATAGAACTATATATTATATGCCACATAGTTTTAAAATTGAAATGTACCAGGAAGATTTCATGACTATTACAATAAGTAAATGAATCCATTACAGATTTCGTGTATGCACGAGTATTCTAAAAGTCCCGCTGATGTAATGTAAAATCACAGTAAGATTCCTTACCCTTAACCAAATTGCATATCTCCATCACTGTGGGAAACCTCCCAATAAAATTTTACTATCACTCTATATTTCCCAGCCTCTTCTTTTTTTCATTCCCCATGTTCAATACTTCCTAAAGTGAAGGGGAAAAAAGAAAGAGTGACGTCGTAAAAATGGCAGTGTGAGGTGAGCCTCTTGAAATCTTCCCTGGAATTTACAACAAGTTGAACAACTGAAATTTCACAAAGGACTCCCTGCGCAGAAGACCGGCGAGACTAAGGGCCGCACTACTGCAATAGCCTAAAGGTGGACAAATTGCTCGAGCGGTGGAGGAGGGAGGGGAGAAGTGGGCACACGGGGCCGTGTGGGCTCAGGACGCAGACCTAGCTCGGTGCTCCGAGCTCCCTTCATCCCGGAACTAGTGCAGCTGCAGGAGTGGGAAGAACTTGGACTGCTAGGGCTCTGATTATGGCCCACAGGGCTGAGGGGACAGCATACAACACAGCTGAACCCACTGCTAACGGCAGGGACGTCAGAGCAAAGACTGAGGGAAGAAGGCTGAAAACAGTGGTTTAAGCCCTCACTGCCGAGTAAAGAATGGAAGCCTTAGGCACAGAGACTAGCTGCTTCCTCCCTACCCTCCCAGAGCTCGCCCCGTCCCCACCTGTCCAGTGCTAGAAGCAGAACAGTAGCAGTGTCAGATCAAACGAACAGAATATTTGCAGTTCTGAGAACTGCGGTTGGCAGTCAAGGACTCACAGCCCAAGTACTTCCAGCAAAGGGCAGGGAGCTGTGGAAACAGGACTGGCTGAGGTGGTCGTCACCGCCATTGCTCTGGGCCACCTTTCACAACCCACCCCACCCCTGTCCCCACCTATCTGGGCGGATCCCTGCAGGAATGAACACAACTGCTGAAATGCACGGGCTCTGAATCTGGTGCAGGAAGAGCTTTGGAACTTCAGAAGTTCCCCACATCCCCCCACGGAGGCAGTGCCTTATGACCCCAGTGAACTGTTCACAGAGGAAACGCCCGCCTTCCAGGGAATCCCACCACTATGTGAGAAGCCGGAATAGTGCAGAGGAAACATAACACTACAGTGTGAAAGAGAATTAAAGGATGCAGTCAGAGAGAAAATAAAACATTATCCCAACACCTACTGGAAAACAAAAGAAAGAACTCTCTCTATCATCCGGTTGCAGAACTCACTCCTGTAGATATCTAAGAAGACAAATAATAAATCATCTATTGCCATGAATAACCAAGGCAACAAGACAGCTCAGAAAGAAAATGAAAAGTCTCCAGAAAACGAATTTAAAGATATAGAAATATGTGACTTAATTGACAGAGAATTCAAGATTGCAGTTCTTAAAAAACTCAACGAGATGCAAGAAAACACAGACAGGCAGTTTAATGAACTCAGAAACATAATCAAGAACAAAATGAACATTTTACAAAAGAGATTGAAATTTTTAAAAAGAACCAAATAGAATTTCTGGAGATTAAGAAATCAAAAGAAATGACGAATGAAATAGCCAGTTTAGGTAGTAGAGTTGACCAGATGGAGGAAAGAATCAGTGACATCAAAGCTAGAAATCTGGAAATGACAGGGATGGAAGAAGAAAGGACTTGAGACTTAAAAGAAATGAAAGAATTCTACAAGAACTTTCTGACTCCATCACAAAGAGCAATATAAGAAAAATGGGCATACCAGAAGGGGAAGAAAGGGAGAAGGGAACAGAGAATATATTCAAACAAATAGTCGATAAGAACTTCCCAAACTTGTGGAAAGAACTGGATCCTTGAATTCAAGAAACAAATAGAACACCTAATGACCTCAACTCCAACAGGCCTTCTCCAACGCACATTGTATTGAAGCTGTCAAAAATCAATGACAAAGAAAGAATCCTCAAGGCAGCCAGGGAAAAGAAGATGGTAACACACAAAGGAAAGCCCATTAGATTATCATCAGATTTTTCAGCAGAAATTCTGTGAGTCAGGAGGGAGTGGAACCAAATATGCAAACAATAGACAGAGAGAAATTATGAGACAAGAATAATATATGCAGTAACGGTATCTTTTCGGTATGAAGGAGGAATAAAGACCTTTCCAGACATACAGAAGCTGAGGGAATTTTCTAACACATGACAAGCACTACAAGAAATACCGAAGGAAGCTATTCGACCAGATCAACAGGGACAATTTGTGGCAACCAAAACATAAAAGGGGGGAAAGTAAAGGCCTCAACCGGAATATGCGAATGGAGAAAGTAAGCATGCTGAGAAAATGGAATACTCTAAATATCAAACTTTCTTTCACATAAACTTAATGGTAACCACTCAAAAGGAATTCAGAACTGAAATATATAATGTAATGAAAGAAGAGGAGGGAAAAATCATAGACTACCACCACATAGAAATAAGAGACAACAACAAAAAGGCAAAGAAACAATGGAGACACAGTCTTACCAGAAAAGTAGAGATAGAATGATAGGAAATCCTCACATATCAATAATCACCTGAAATGTAAATGGACCAAACTCACCAATAGAAAGGCACAGAGTAGCTGATTGGATCAGAAAACTAAACCAACCATATGCTTCCTCTAAAAGGCACATCTCAGCTACAAGGACATAGATTCAAAGTGAAAGGGTGGAAATTGACACTCCAAGCAAATGGTACCCAGAGAAAATCAGGTGTACCCATACTGATATCAGATGGAACAGACTTCAGGATAAAAAAGGTAACAAGAGACAAAGATGGACATTTCATAATGATAAGGGGACTATACAAGACGACATAACAGTCATCAATATTTATGCCCCCAATCAGGGAGCACCGAAATATACCAAGCAACTACTAACAGAACTAAAGGGAGAAATTGACCAAAACACAATTACACTAGGGGACTTAAATACATCATTGACAGCTATGGCTAGATCATCCAAACAGAAAATAAAGAAAAAAATAGCAGCTCTAAATGACACATTAGATGAAATAGACATAATTGACATTTACAGAGCACTTCATCCTAAAACATCAGACTATACATTTTTTTTTCTAGTGCACATGGAACATTCTCAAGGATAGATCATCTATTGACCATAAAATCAGCCTCAGCAAATTTAAGAAGATTGAAATCATACCAAACACATTCTCTGATCACAAGGCTTTGAAATTGGATATCAACTGCAAAAAGGAAGCAGGAAAAACCACAAATACATAGAGACTGAACAACATACTTTTAAAGAACGACCTGGTCAAAGAAGAAATAAGAGGATAGATCAAAGGATACATAGAAGAGTGACATCATAGGAATGGCAGCAGCGAGGTGGTCTCCTTGAGTTCTCCTCCGGAACTTACCACAAATTGAACCCATCAAAGGACTCTGCTCATCACATAGAACAGCTAAGAGACTCGTTCGAGGATTACGTGAAGGTGGGCAAATAGGGCGAGCAGGGGAACACAGAAGGGGGTGGAGTGGCGACCTCAGCCCGCACCTGCAGCTGTGGAGACACAGAGGATCCCAGGACAGAACAGAGACCACAAGAGCCAAGACGTAGGCTCTTTCCCTGCGTCCCACAGCTGATCTCTCCTGCTGAGAGACCAGCATATCCAGCATTTGAGGCAGTAACTTCAGCTGAGACCTCCGGCTGGGCCCTAGGTCAGACAAAGGACACAAACTCCATATCTGGGCCCCTCCCCCCACTCTCCCAATCCTACCCCTGCCTTTCCAGAGACTCAAGCTGGCCCCTGAACTGAGGAGTAGTGTCAGATTACAGAGGAGTCAGAGCGATCGGGATCTGGGAAGACCCGGTTTGCAGCTCTGACTCAGGGAAGAGGCCTGGAAGAGTGTGACACTGCTGGGCTGGGAGAGAAAAGACTCCTCCACCCCCAGCCCGACCTTTCTGGCCTGCCTAGGGCAGGGCAATTACAACTGCGGAGAAACTCCCAGGGATCAGCAGTAGGTGGCAGACAGACACAGCTCCCACCCTACACACACACACACACACACACACACACACACACACAGAAAAAGTGCCCTAAGAATCAGGAGACCTGGGCACAGGGCTGGCTGTGTTACTCTCAGTGCGCATATGTGCAGGCAAGAGAAGAAAATGCACTGACTTTGTAAAAACTACCATCCAGACCCCATAGCACCGCACATGTAAAACTGTCTTCCTACAGTCACTCTGGGCACCAGGTGAGCGGCTCTGCCTGCACAAGACGCAGAGGACTCTTTGGTACAGCAGAGGACAACCTGGAGATTGTTTGGTAGGCTTAAGCAAAGACTGGCACTGCTTTTTTTTGTTTTGTTTTGTTTGTGTATTTTTGATATTTTTGCTTGTGTTGAGTGTGGGTTATCAATTGTTTTTACATGAGTGTATTTGTTTTTTCTTTACTGTTGGTGGTGTTGTTGTGCTGGGTGATTTGCTTTGTTCTGAAATTGCCCTACACCAGGGCCCAGCTCAAGAGGCACAAGATTCAAAACACCCTGAGGCCGACTCCAGACCAAGTCAGAGTATTACCGGGTTTGACCTACAAGTGACACACGTAGAGGGAATTCTCTACAGGTAAAAGACGCCATGGGGCCCAGCCTCATTTGAGCAGTCAACCCTCACGCAACAGAACTACCACTGTGGGCAGAGTCAAGTCTCACAACTAGTCAGCCTAGGAGTCAATCCCACCTACTGACAAGCCAAAAGCAATTAAAGATCGACTTTAACAGGACGATATACACAACACGAGAGTCACCTTTGGAACACACGCACAGGAGAAGTAGAAAGTGGTGCAAGTCAAATATAAAGGACGCATACTACGTAAGATAACCAATAAAAACAAAGACCCATAAGGTACCTACCTAATACATCAAAGCAAACACAGAGAGTCAGCCAGAATGGGGAAACAAAGAAACATGTCCCAAATAAAACAACAGAAGAAACTTCCAGAATTGGAACCAAATGAAATACAGGTAACCAACCTGTCAGAGACAGAGTTCAGAACACTGATGATAAGAATATTTAAGGAGTTTAGTGACGACATAAAGAAGGATGGAGAAATCATAATGAACAACCAGTTAGAACTAAGGAATACAATAACTGAAATAAAGAACCCGTTTGAAGGAATTACAGTACGCTAGATGAAGCAGAGGATCGAATCAGCGACATAGAAGACAAGTTAGCAGAGATCACCCAAATGGAACAACAACAACAACAAAAAAGAGTAAAAGAACAATGAAAATGGTTCAAGAGACTTTGGGATAACATCAAGAGCAACAACATGCACATCACAGGAATACCAGAAGGTGAAGAGGGGAAGCGAGGGATAGAGAACATATTTGAAGTTATAATGTCTGAAAACTTCCCTAACCTGGTGAAGGAAACCGACGTATAAGTCCAGGAAGTGCAGAGAGTTCCAACCAGGATAAACCCAAATAGCTCCACACCAAGACACATTTCAGTTAAAATGGCAAAGGTTAAAGACAAAGAGAGAATCCTAAAAGCAGCAAGAGAAAGACAAGGGAACTCTACATAGGGAGTTTCCCACAAGGGAACTCCTGTAAGACTATCAAATGACTTTTCTGCAGAAACATTGCAGGCCAGGAGGGAGTGGCAGGAGGTATTCAAAGTGATGGAAAACAAGGGCCTACAACCTAGATTGCTTTATCCAACAAGGCTATCATTTAAAATTGAAGGAGAGATAAAGAGCTTCCCAGAAAAGAATTAGCTAAAGGAATTTATTACCACTAAGCCATCATCATAGGAAATATTAAAAGGGCTTCTGTAAACAGAAGAAAGATGAAAACCATCTAACTACAAATTTAAAAAATGGCAATAACTATGTACCTATGAATAATCACTTTAAACGTAAGTAGATTAAACGCTCCAATCAACAGACATAAGGTGGCTGAGGTGATAAGAAAGCAAGACCCTTGTATATGATGTATACAAGACACTCATCTCGGATCAAAAGACACACACAGGCTGAAAGTGAAGGATTGGAGTAAAATATTTCATGCAAACAGAAATGAGAAAAAAGCTGGAATTGCAATACTTAAATCTGACAAAATAGACTTTAAAATGAAGAATGTATTAAAAGACACAGATGGGCACTATATAATAATAAAGGGATAGGTCCGACAAGAGGACGTAACCCTAGTAAACATCTATGCACCCAACATAGGAGCACCTAAATATGTAAAACAGATATTGACTGACATAATGACACAGCTCAACACTAATATTATCAAAGTAGGGGACTTCAACACAACTCTGACAAGGGACAGGTATTCCAGACAGAAAATCAGTCTGGAAACAATGGCCTGAAATGACACATTGGACCAGTTGGATTTAATCGATATTTTCAGAGCATTTCACCCCAAAGCTGTCAAACTATTCACCAAGGAACCCCTTCACCCCCTAACATCGTCAATCAACATATTCATCATTGCCCCAGTCCTGGCCCTTACCCTAGCTGTGGGGACAGAGCCCCAAAGAGCAGTTTCCAGGCTCTCGGCCTCACACAGAAAGGTGCTGGCTCAGGTAGTAAATGGCCATCAAAAGTGATTGGATGGCCATCAGCTGTGGCTAGTTGGCCGTCAGCTGTAACCAGTGAGCCATTGGCCACTAATATAACTGCTGTGGCTACGCTAGCAGAAAAATGGGGACTAGCAAGCAAATGGTGGCTAGCAAGAAAAATGGGGGCTGGCAAGAAGATGGTGGCTGAGCCTGCAAGCGGTGCAGTGAGGGTTGCGAATACTGTGGCTCCTGCTTCCTGTGTCTCCAACCCAGCCACCAACAAGACTATAGTGGTTTGACTCCCCTATCTCTGGCTCCATGGGTGTTCCTTTTTGGCCTCACCATGTCCTGCCTTCTTATGTGGGGAGTGGGACCAGAATACCGCAGGCTGCACCGCACTACACTAGCCCTTACAATATGAACTCCTTTACCTATACCACACCCACTGATCAACCTCAACCTAGGGGTCTATTTATATTAGCCATATCAAGCCTAGCTGTGTACTCTATCCTATGATCAGGCTGAGCCTCAAACTCCAAATATGCCCTAATCGGAGCCCTACGAGCAGTATCATAAACCATCTCCTATGAAGTAACCCTTGCAATTATCCTACTATCCGTGCTATTACTAAGCGGATCCTTCTAGCTATCAACCCTAATTACCACACAAGAACATGTATGACTAATTTTCCCATCATGACCACTGGTCATAATATGATTTATCTCCACCTTAGCAGAAACCAACCGAGCTCCATTCGACCTAACTGAAGGTGAATCTGAGCTTGTTTCCGGATTCAATGTAGAATATGCCGGAGGTCTGCTCGCCCTCTTTTTCTTAGCAGAATATGCCAACATCATCACAATAAACATTTTCACAACCACTCTCTTCCTAGGAGCATTCCACAACCCACTCACCAGAACTATACACCGCCAACTTTGTACTTAAATCCCTATTCCTCACCATCTCCTTTTTATGAGTCCGAGCATCATATCCACACTTCCGATACGACCAACTAATACACCTCCTATGAAAAAACTTCCTACCCCTAACCCTAGCCCTATGTATGTGACATGTAGCAATGCCCGTAATCACAGCCCGCATTCCCCCACAAACATAAGAAACATGTCTGACTTCAAAAATCTCCGTGCTACCAAATTACACCACGTTCTACAGTAAGGTCAGCTAAGTAAGCTATCGGGCCCATACCCCGAAAATGTTGGCTCACATCCTTCCCGTACTAATAAACCCACTCATCTTCACTACAATCTTATTTACCATCATCCTAGGAACCCTTATCGTAATAACAAGCTCACACTGATTACTCGTCTGAATCAGTTTCGAAATAAACATACTAGCCATCATTCCCACAATAAAAAAACGATCCAACCCTCGATCCACAGAAGCCTCCACCAACTATTTCCTTACACAGGCAACCGCATCCATGCTACTCATGCTAGCCATCATCATCAACCTCCTTCACTCTGGCCAATGAACTGTCACAAACATCCTAAGCCCAACAGCCTCGACTATTATAACCCTAGCCCTCACCATAAAACTAGGCCTATCACCATTTCACTTCTGAGTTCCCGAAGTAACACAAGGCATCCCCCTGTCATCAGGCCTCATTCTTCTCACATGACAAAAACTAGCCCCCCTGTCGATTCTCTATCAAATCTCACACTCAATCAACTTAGACATCCTACTCACCATATCCATCCTATCCATTCTAATTGGAGGCTGAGGAGGACTCAACCAAACCCAACCACGAAAAATCCCAGCGTACTCCTTTACCATTGTGAAATGTCCATCTTTGTCTCTTGTTATCTTTTTCACCCTGAAGTCTGTTTCATCTGATATCATTATGGCTACATCTGATTTACTCTGGGTACCATTTGCTTGGAGTGTCAATTTCCACCCTTTCACTTTGAGTCTATGCTTGTCCTTGTAGCTGAGATATGTCTCTTGGAGACAGCATATGGTTGGGTTTAGTTTTTGATCCAATCTGCTACTCTGTGCCTTTTTATTGGTGAGTTCAGTCCATTTACATTTAGGGTGATTATTGATATGTGAGGATTTCCTGCCATTCTATCTTTAGTTTTCTGGTAAGGCTGTGTCTATTATTTCTGTGTTGTAGTATTCTATGATGTTTCCCTCTGTTTCTTCTTTTATTTCAGTTCTGGATTTTTTTTTTTGAGTGATTACCCTTAAGTTTATGTAAAAGAAAGTTTGATATTTAGAGTATTCCATTTTCTTCAGCACGCTTACTATCTCCATTCCTATATTCCATTTCAGGCCTTTACTCTCCCCCTTTTTGAGTTTTGATTGCCACAAATTGTCCCTGTTGATGGTGGTCGAATAGCCTCCTTTACTATTTCTTGTAGTGCAGGTCATGTACTAGAAAATTACATCTCGTTGAGTTTTTTCAGAACTGCAATCTTGAATTCTCTGTCATTTAAGTCACATGTTTCTGTATCTTTAAGTTCCTTTTCTGGAGACTTTTCACTTTCTTTCTGAGCTGTCTTGTTGCCTTGGTTATTCATAGCAATTACTGATTTATTATTTATCTTCCTAAACATCTACAAGAGTGGCTTCTGCAACAGGTTGATAGGAAGAGGTCTTTCTTTTTTTTTTCTTGTACTTGTTGGTAGAATGTTTTATTTTCTCTCTAACTGCAGCCTTTTTTTTTCTCTCTCACATGGTAGTGGTATGTTTTATCTGCACTATTCCAGCTTCTCACAAAATGGGGGGATTCCCTGGGAGATGGGCTTCTCCTCTGTTAGTACTTTGCCTGGGTCACAGGGCGCAGTGTGCGTGTGGGTATGCGGAGAGCTTTTGAAGTTCCAAAGCTCTTCCTGCACCAGATTTAGAGCCCGTATGTTTCAGCAGTTCTATTATTCCTGCAGGGATCCGCCCAGATAGGTGGGGCTCTGTGGTCACACAGCAGCCTAGCCGTTTGTCCCCCCAAAACCGTTCCCTAAGGAAAGAAGATGATGTGGGACTGTGCCTTTCTGGGATTGAGTTTATAATATCTTGAGTCTCTCCATCTGGTCTTTAAGAGAAGGGTCTGAGGTCAACGACGAGTAAGATTCCTCACGGGAGGGACAACTCAAACCAGACGAGACCCCGTTGAGACCCCAATGAGCTGTTATAAGAAATAACAGGAGGGAGACTTGCCCCTCCTTCCTCTTGTTCTTGTGGGAAGCTGCTGCTTGCCTCTGCTACTCCCTCTCATCTTATTGTGAGAGAGGCCCATTAGAGTGATAAGATCTAGCTGAGCGACATAAGTCAGACAGAAAAAACAGAGAACCATGTGATTTCACTGATATGTGGTATATCAACCAAAAACAACAAAAGAAGAAGACAAACAAATGAGAAAAAGAAACTCATAGAAACAGACAATAGTTTAGAGGTGACCAGAGGGTAAGGTGGGGGGGGGGTTAAGGGGGATCAAATATATGGTGATGGAAGTAGAACTGACTCTGGGTGGTGAACACACAATGGGATTTATAGATGATGTAATACAGAATTGTGCACCTGAAATCTATGTAATTTTACTAACAATTGTCACCCCAATAAATTTAAAAAATAAATTAAAAAATGATCTAGGGACTTCCGGAAAAATGGCGGCGTGAGGTGAGCCGCTGTAAAGCTCCCCTGGAATTTACAAAGAATCGAACAACAAAAACTCCACAAAGGACTCCCTGCACAGCAGACAGGCAAGACGAAGAGGCCCACTACCGACTGAAATCACCTACAGGTGGGAGATTCGCGTGAGTGGAGGGAGGAGGAAAGGGAGAAGTGCGCGGAGACGGAGCCGCGCGGGCACAGGACGCAGACCTCGCTCAGTGCGCCGAGCTCGCTGCTTCCCGGAACTACCGCAGCTGTGGGAGAGGGAAGAACTCGGACTGCTAGGGCTCCGCTTGTGGCCCACAGGGCTGAGGGGACAGCATATACCACGGCTGAACCCAACGCTCACGGCAGAGACCTCGGAGAAAAGACTGAGGGAAAAAGGCTGAAAACGGTAGTTTAAGCCCGCACTGCCAAGCAGAGAACGGAGCCTTAGGCACTAAGACTAGCCTCCCCCTCCCTCCCCTCCCAGAACTCGCCCCACCCCCACCTGCCCGGTGCTAGAAGCGAAACAGTAGCAGTGTCAGATCAAAACAACAGAAAATTTGCTGTTTTGAGAACTGTGGGCCGCAAGCACAAATTCACAGCCCAACTAGTTCCAGCAAAGGGGAGAGAGCTGTGGAAGCAGGACCCGCTGTGGTGGTGGTCGCCGCCATTGCTCTGGGCCACCTCTCACAACTCACCCCGCCCCTGACCCCACCTATCTGGGCGGATCCCTGCAGGAGTAAACAGAACTGCTGAAACATAGGGCTCTGAATCAGGAGCTGGAAGAGCTTTGGAACATCAAAAGCTCTCCGCATACCCACCTGGACACTGCGCCCTGTGACCTAGATGAACTATTAACAGAGGAGAAGCCCGTCTCCCATGGAATCCCCCCACTGTGTGAGAAGTTGGAATAGTGCAGAGAAAACATAGCACTACCGTGTGGGAGAAGAAAAATAAGTTGCAGTTGGAGAAATAATAAAACATTCTACCAACAGGTACTGGCAAACAAAAGAAAGACCGCTTTCTATCAACCTGTTGCAGAAGTCACTCCTGTAGATGTCTAGGAAGAGAAATAGTACACCAGTAATCGCCATGAATAACCAAGGCAACAAGATAGCTCAGAAAGAAAGTGAAAAATCTCCAGAGAAGGCACTTAAAGATACAGAAACATGTGACTTAAATGACAGAGAATTCAAGATTGCAGTTCTGAAAAAACTCAACGAGATACAAGAAAACACAGATAGGCAGTTAAATGAACTCAGAAACTCAATCAAAGAACAGCATGAGCATTTTACGAAAGAGATTGAAATCTTAAAAAAGAACCAAATAGAATTTCTGGAGATTAAGAACTCAATAGAAGAAATTAAGAATGAAATAACCAGCTTAGGTAGTAGAGTTGACCAGATGGAGGAAAGAATCAGTGACATCGAAGATAGAAACCTGGAAATGACACAAATAGAAGAAGAAAGAGACTTGAGACTTAAAAGAAATGAAAGAACTCTACAAGAACTTTCTGACTCCATCGGAAAGAGCAATATAAGAATACTGGGCATACCAGAAGGAGAAGAAAGAGAGAAGGGAACAGAGAATATATTCAAACAAATTGTCGATGAGAACTTCCCAAATTTGTGGACAGAACTGGACCCTCGAATCCAAGAAGCAAATAAAACACCTAGTTACCTCAATCCCAACAGACCTTCTCCAAGGCACATTGTATTGAAGCTGTCTAAAATCAACGACAAAGAAAGAATCCTCAAGGCAGCCAGGGAAAAGAAGAAGGTAACTTATAAAGGAAAGCCCATTAGATTATCATCAGATTTTTCAGCAGAAACTCTACAAGCCAGGAGGGAGTGGAACCAAATATTCAAACTATTGAAAGAGAAAAATCATGAGCCAAGAATAATATATCCAGCAAAGATATCCTTTAGATATGAAGGAGGAATAAAGACCTTTCAGGACATACAGAAGCTGAGGGAATTTTCTAATACACGACCTGCACTACAAGAGATACTAAAAGAGGCTATTCGACCACCATCAACAGGGACAATTTGTGGCAACCAAAACTCAAAAAGGGGGAGAATAAAGGCCTGAACCGGAATATGGGAATGGAGAAAGTAAGCGTCCTGAAGAAAATGGAATACTCTAAATATCAAACTTTCTTTTACATAAACTTAAAGGTAACCACTCAAAAAAAATCCAGAACTGAAATATATACTGAAATTAAAGAAGAAACAGAGGGAAACATCATAGAATACCACCACACAGAAATAATAGACAACAACAAAAAGGCAAAGAAACAATGGAGACACAGCCTTACCAGAAAACTAAAGATAGAATGACAGGAAATCCTCACATATCAATAATCACCCTAAATGTAAATGGACTGAACTCACCAATAAAAAGGCACAGAGTAGCAGATTGGATCAAAAAACTAAACCCAACCATATGCTGTCTCCAAGAGACACATCTCAGCTACAAGGACAAGCATAGACTCAAAGTGAAAGGGTGGAAATTGACACTCCAAGCAAATGGTGCCCAGAGAAAATCAGGTGTAGCCATAATGATATCAGATGAAACAGACTTCAAGGTGAAAAAGATAACAAGAGACAAAGATGGACATTTCATAATGGTGAAGGGGACTGTACAACAAAAAGACATAACAGTCATCAATATTTATGCCCCCAATCAGGGAGCATCGAAATACACCAAGCAACTACTAACAGAACTAAAGGGAGAAATTGACCAAAACACAATTATACTAGGGGACTTAAATACATCATTGACAGCTATGGACAGATCATCCAAACAGAAAATAAATAACGAAATAGTAGCCCTAAATGACACATTAGATGAAATGGACATAATTGACATTTATAGAGCACTTCATCCTAAAACATCAGACCATACATTCTTTTCTAGTGTACATGGAACATTCTCAAGGATAGACCATATATCGGGACATAAAATCAGTCTCAACAAATTTAAGAAGATTGATATCATACCATGCATATTCTCTGATCACAAGGCTTTGAAATTGGATATCAACTGTAAAAAGAAAGCGGGAAAAAACACAAATACATGGAGATTAAACAACATACTTTTAAAGAAGGACTGGGTCAAAGAAGAAATTAGAGGAGAGATCAAAAGATACATAGAAACAAATGACAATGAAAATACATCCTACCAAAATTTTTGGGATGCAGCAAAAGCAGTTTTAAGAGGGAAATTTATGTCATTACAGGCCTATCTCAAGAAACAAGAAAACTCCCAAATAAATAACATCATATTACACCTTAAAGAACTAGAAAAAGAAGAACAAGTAAAACCCAAGGTCAGCAGAAGAAAGGAAATAACAAAAATTAGAGCAGAACTAAATGAAATAGAGAACAAAAAGACAATAGAAAAAAATAATATGACAAAGAGCTGGTTCTTTGAAAAGATTAACAAAATTGACAAACCCTTGGCTAGACTCACTAAGATAAAAAGAGAGAAGACACTGATTAACAAAATCAGAAACATAAAAGGGGAAGTTATCACGGACACCACAGAAATACAAAGGATCATCCAAGAATACTATGAAGGACTATATGCCACCAAATTCAACAACCTAGAAGAAATGGACAAGTTCTTAGAAACATATAGCCTTCCAAGGCTGAACCATGAAGAACTGGAAAATCTAAACAGACCGATCACCAGTAACGAAATTGAATCAGTCATCCAAAACCTTCCCAAAAGCAAAAGTCCGGGACCAGATGGCTTCACTAGTGAATTCTACCAAACCTTCAAAACGATCTAATACCAATTCTGCACAAACTCTTCCAAAAAATTGAAGAAGAGACAGTACTCCCTAACTCATTTTATGAGGCCAACATTACCCTGATACCAAAACCTGGTAAGGACAGCATAAAAAAAGAAAACTACAGACCAATATCTCTAATGAATACTGATGCAAAAATCCTAAATAAAATTCTAGCAAATCGAATACAACAATGCATTAAAAAGATTATTCATCACGACCAAGTGGGGTTCATCCCCGGGGCACAAGGATGGTTCAACATCTGCAAATCCATCAATGTGATACATCACATAAACAAAATAAAGGACAAAAATAATATGATTATATCAATTGATGCAGAAAAAGCATTTGACAAGATACAACATCCATTTATGATTAAAACACTTAATAAAATGGGTATAGAAGGAAAATACCTTAACATAATAAAGGCCATATATGACAAGCCCTCGGCTAATCTCATAATTAATGGAGAAAAACTGAAGCCCTTTGCTCTACGTTCAGGAACCCGACAGGGATGTCCCCTATCACCTCTGCTTTTCAACATAGTGTTGGAAGTCCATGCCAGAGCAATCAGGAAAGAGAAAGAAATAAAGTGCATCCAAATTGGAAATGAAGAAGTTAAATTATCACTCTTTGCAGATGACATGACGCTATATATAGAAAACCCTAAAGACTCCACCAAAAAGCTATTAGAAACAATCAACGAATACAGTAAAGTTGCTGGCTACAAAATCAACGCACAAAAGTCCATTGCCTTCCTATATACTAACAATGAAATCTCAGGAAAAGAAATATAAAAAACAATTCCTTTTGCAATTGCAGCAAAAAGAATAAAATACCTAGGAATAAACTTAACCAAGGATGTGAAAGACCTATATGCTGAAAACTATAAGACATTTTGAAAGAAATTGAAGAAGACACAAAGAAATGGAAAGACATTCCGTGCTCATGGATTGGAAGAATCAACATAGTTAAAATGGCCATATTACCCAAAGCAATATACAGATTCAATGCAATCCCCATCAAAATCCCAATGGCATATTTTAAAGAAATAGAACAAAAAATCATCAGATTTGTTTGGAACCACAAAAGACCCTGAATAGCCAAAGCAATCTTAAGGAAAAAGAACAATAATGGAGGTATCACACTTCCTGACTTTGGCTTGTACTACAGGGCTACAATAATCAAAACAGCATGGTATTGGCAGAAAAACAGACACATAGACGAATGGAATAGAATTGAGAACCCAGAAATAAAACCACATAAATATGGACAGATAATTTTTGACAAAGAAGCTGAAAACATACAATGGAGCAAAGACAGCCTCTTCAATAAATGGTGCCGGGAGAATTGGATAGCCACGTGCAAAAGAATGAAACTGGACTGCTATTTGTCACCATGTACCAAAGTTAATTCAAAATGGATCAAAGACTTAATCATAAGACCTGACACAATAAACTGCATAGAACAAAACATAGGTACTAAACTTATGGACCTTGGGTTCAAAGAGCATTTTATGAATTTGACTCCAAAGGCAATGGAAGTAAAAGCTAAAATAAACGAATGGGACTATATGAAACTTAAAAGCTTCTGCACAGCAAAAGAAGCCATTGACAAAATAAAGAGGCCACCAACTGAATGGGAGAAGATTTTTGCAAACAGTGCCTCCGATAAGGGGCTAGTATCCAGAATATACAAGGAACTCATGCAACTCAACAACAAAAAAACAAACAACCCAATTGAAAAATGGGCAGAGGACTTGAAGAGACATTTCTCTAAAGAGGACATACAAATGGCAAATAGACATATGAAAAAATGCTCAACATCACTAATCATCAGAGAAATGCAAATCAAAACCACAATGAGGTATCACCTCACCCCAGTCAGAATGGCTATCATCAACAAGACAAATAATAACAAATGTTGGAGAGGCTGTGGAGAAAAAGGAACCCTCATACACTGTTGGTGGGAATGCAGACTGGTGCAGCCGTTATGGAAGGCAGTGTGGAGGTTCCTCAAAGAATTACGAATAGAATTGCCATATGACCCAGCAATCCCTCTCCTGGGTATCTACCCCAAAAATCTGAAAACATTTAGAGATAAAGACACGTGTGCTCCAATGTTCATTGCAGCTTTGTTTACAGTGGCCAAGACATGGAAACAACCAAAATGTCCTTCGATAGATGAATGGATAAAGAAGTTGTGGTATATATACACAATGGAATACTATTTGGCGGTAAGAAAAGATGATATAGGAACATTTGTGACAACATGGATGGATCTTGAGAGAGTAATGCTGAGCGAAATAAGTCAGACAGAAAAAGCAGAGAACCATGTGATTTCACTGATATGTGGTATATAAACCAAAAACAACAAAAGAACAAGACAAACAAATGAGAAACAGAAACTCATAGACACAGACAATAGTTTAGTGGTTGCCAGAGTGTAAGGGGGCGGGGGGGGGATGGGAGATGAGGGTAAGGGGGATCGAATATATGGTGATGGAAGGAGAACTGACTCTGGGTGATGAACACACAATGGGATTTATAGATGATGTAATACAGAATTGTACACCTGAAATCTATGTAATTTTACTAACAATTGTCACCCCAATAAATTTAATAAAATTTAAAAAAACACCACACAAACAAACAAACAAAAAACAACGATCTAGCTCTTTCTGCTCAGTGCATGGGACAGTTTCACCGCAAGACCCCCCGAGGGTGGTGCATACTGCACCTTAGTCATCTTGGGACAATATGCTTTGGCTGCTTTGGGACACATAATTAGGTATTGAAATCATTTTTCTGATATGGTGTAACAGTTTAACAGACCCTGCCTCTAATCATGTGATGTTCATTGTTTGTAATCAATAAATGCTGTTACTGACCTGATTCAGGGCTCCAGTCTCTTGAGGCTGTGAGTCCCTTGGTCCTCTGTGATTTAACTGTATATGAGTCTCTGTCTCTTTATTATAGTTTAACCCTCGCCTTCCCACGGCTTGTGTTGTGCAGGTCGCAACAGGGCCGGGGCGGGGTGAGTTGTGAGAGGTGGCCCAGAGCAATGGCGGCGACCACCACTACAGCCGGTCCTGCTTCCACAGCTCCCTCCCCTTTGCTGGAACTAGTTGGGCTGTGAATCTGTGCCTGCGGTCCACAGTTCTCAGAACAGCAAATATTCTGTTCTTTTGATCTGACACTGCTACTGTTCCGCTTTAAGCACCAGGCAGGTGGGGGCGGGGCGAGCTCTGGGAGGGTAGGGAGGGGGCGGCTAGTCTCAGTGCCTAAGGCTCCGTTCTCTGCTTGGCAGTGTGGGCTTAAACCACCGTTTTCAGCCTTCTCCCCTCAGTCTTTTCTCCGAGGTCTCTGCCGTGAGCGTTGGGTTCAGCCGTGGTATATGCTGTCCCCTCAGCCCTGTGGGCCACAAGCGGAGCCCTAGCAGTCCGAGTTCTTCCCTCTCCCGCAGCTGCGGTAGTTTCTGGAAGCAGCGAGCTGGGAGCACTGAGCTAGGTCTGCGTCCTGCGCCCGGGTGGCTCCATCTCCACACTTCTCCCTTTCCTCCTCCCCTCACTCACGCGAATCTCCCACCTGTAGGTGATTTCAGTCGGTAGTGGGCTTCTTCGTCTTGCCTGTCTGCTGTGCAGGGAGTCCTTTGTGGAGTTTTTGTTGTTCGATTCGTTGCAAATTCCAGGGGAGATTTACAGAGGCTCACCTCACACCACCATTTTTCCTCCTTCCTTAGGGTTTCTGTTGCTTGTAGGTTGTAGCTGCTTGTTCAATGAACTTTATCAACTATATTACATGTCTGTGTTCTTTATCATTTGTGATCTCTTAAGTCTCTGTACCTCTAGCTATTGTTCAGCTAGTGTTTTTACCCAAATTTTCTTGAACATTAGAAACAAAAAAAGAAAAAGAATAAGAAGAGAGAGAGAGAGAGAGAGAGAGAGAGAGAGAGAGAGAGAGAGAGAGAGATAAAAATATTTTTAAAATCCTAACCTTTTCCTGGCTTTGCAAATTCAACCGAGGCTGTGGCACTCCTCAGTGCTTAGCCAGGCCATTTACAAGTCCTTCTTAGCCTTTACTTCCTGCTACACTGAGCCCAGAGTCAGCCAACAGTGAAAACTTAGTTTTCTTGTGTCTTTCCTGAGCAGGCATCCTGCCTTGAGGATGTGTGTGTCTAAATTTCCAGCATACAGGAGTGCCTTTGAATACCTCAATTTTACAAAGAAACTGCCTCTCTAGCTCTTCACCCATGGCTTTCACTGGTCTATTGTGTGCCTCAATCTATAATGTTTTGTCCTTATTGGCTGTGGGTTGTCAGTTTGCCTTACATTGCTTTTGCAGACTGCCTGCCTCTTTTCACCATGAGTGAGTTCTGAAGCAGTCAAAAGGGGGCAGTGCTTTGTGTCAGTCTTCTAGCTTTCAGACAGGTTAGAACATACAAATAACTCTTTGTGAGCAAGGTCTGTTCTGTGCCCTCTGAAACACAGCCTGGGGTCCCACATCAGGAATACAGGCCCCCTTCTTGAAGACCACCACCAGCACTGTCCTTACCAGGCAGTGGGTTGGAACAAAGGCAAATGAAAATGCCACCAAACATTCTATCATTTTTAAGTTGCTTTTTTTTTCCTCCCAGATTTAGTGTTCACTTTGTTGATATAAAGCTTGGCTTGTTTTCTAGAGTTCTGTTAGAGTTGATTTTGACAATTTTATGTAATTTTTTAAAGTTTCTGTGGTGAAGCAAGCTCTACGATTAGCCTCTTCTCTTTTGTGCGCTGATGTGAACCCAGATATATTTTTCAGTGTTCTGTGAGTTACATCCAGGGCCCCAAACCAACAAATTCCACAACCAAAGTAAATTGCTTTGTTACAATAAATCTTGATTATAATGAAGACTTTCTTAAACTCCAGCATCAGTTTATAAAAGTTTAAGATAAAAAGTAACTAAGATAAATTTTGAAATCTGAAAGATTAATGAGGACCACAGTTGTATATGACATGTTCATTCTCATTCCATCTTTCAAATTTCTGTACTTTGTGATGTAAATTTTTCAGAGAATGGAGAGACTAAAATATATGATTGGCTGTTTTGACATGACTTGACTAGTTGAGGTGTTGACTTTCTCTAAATGACCTATATTTTAATGTTCAGTAGACAATGGGAGAAAAGATTTGAAGGTGGAACACCATAAGAGTTCAGTGAATAGACTTGCAGATGTTCCAGTTACCAAGAAGGCAATCGTTTAAGCAGTTTATCAGAATGACCGAAAAGAGTCTAAAAACCTTAGATTTCCTGGAACCCAGCAGTCTAGATTCTGATTTAATAGGTTTGTAGTGAAGCTGCAGAACCTTGTGACTAAAAATTTGCTGATATAATTCCAGTGCTCAAGTTGATTTGGACATCACTGGCAGCAAAATGGCCAATTTCCTGAATTTTCAATTCACATAGTATGGAAGGCCTCAATTAGAATTATTATACTTAGAAAACCATCTATATGCTTGCTGAGGAATTCACATCTCCCTTGAAAAGGATCATGAGCAAGGAGTAGTTTACTGTATATTTGAAAGGCACAGATTTTTCCAGATTTTATCATCAGTTGACCTATTTAGTATAAGTTTTGTCATTTCCAAAATGTCAGACAATTTTGAAATAGTTTAGAAGCTCAATATACCATTACATGCCATAGAATGAAGTTCAATTTGGAGCATAACCTTTTAAAAAAGTCTCACTGTTGTTCAAATGCATCTCTGCAAAACAGTAAATATGGAACCCTAGGATAAATTTGCATTAGGGTCTGTCTGAGGTGAAAGCATGTAGTCAAAGAATAACCATCACATATGAGTGTGTGTGAGACAGACAGGATGGGGATATCTTAGGGGTGGTCGAGAAGGTGCTGTCCAGAAAAGAGTTGAAATTCTCGGGATAGCAGAGAAGTAGCAGTGAGAAATGTCCAAGGAACTTTCAAAAGCACTCACGTGAGGAAGAGTTTTATATTCAAGCCCAGAGATGGCATGTATTAGACCATTATGGCCGCATGTGTGACTTAAGAATTTTCCTGCTTCCTATCCTTTTCTCATTGGGCATATTCCCACCCAGGAAACAGCTTGACCTGATGGAAAGGAGAAGAATCTATGGTTGGAGAGTCCTGGCAAAAAAAAAAAAAAATGTTTATCCTACTAATTACACAACAGAGTGTTTTCATTCCGCCCACCCCCATGCTTTTTTGTTTTGTTTACTAAGAGATGTTGTTTCCTCTCCAGAATAAGGAATTTATGAGGCAATTTATTAGTGGTACCCACAGTGGCCACATCCCTATACCTACTGGGGCCACGGTTCTCCTCCTTAAAACTAGGCCAGAACCCAGTATTCACATGGAACGGGCTTGGCTCCCTGCTTGGCTTGGGCTGAGCTTGTGCTCTGACAACCAGAATATCTCTGGGCCCTGCCTCAATGCTGGTCTCATCTTAATTTAGGGCCCTGGATCTCAGGCTTACAAAACCTGTGACTTAGGGCCAGTTGTGTGGCTTGGATCTGGCCCCTGCTCCCATACTAATCTTTCTTCTAGCTCTGCTCCCATCTTTCCTTTGAGGACCCCAGTGTCTCTGACCCCTGTTCTGACTGACGACTGCTAAGAAACCCTCTGGGGTTGCCAAAGAGCTCCTTGCCCGGACTCCATTTCTGTTACAGACTTGCTTCTGGTTCTAGCCTTGCTTCTGGTTTTAGGCTCCCTTCAAGCTAGGACCAGACTGGGCTTGGGATCTGCCTCTTACACCACCTTAGAGGGACCAAGGCTCATGTCCTGGAAAGAGAGACAATGTTCTCAAACAACAAAGTGTCAACTGATTGTCATTGGTGCTAATTCAACGCCAAGAGGATTTACAATTTGTGGTGTGGGGAAAGAAGGAAGTTTACTCAATGTAAGCAGCTCAATTGTGATACAGCAGAGCTATGGTGAAGCTCAACAGTGTTACAGCTCAATTAAGAGACAGCACGGCTGTGCGTCTGCATGGCTTTGAGATGGTCCGGGGGCAAGGCCCCTCTCTGGCTTGATAGCTCTGCTCTGCTACAGTCTGGTCTGGCCCAGTCCACCTGCTCTCCTCCACTCAGCTCTGGTGTGCCCTGCTTTGGTGAGACGTCTTCAGTATTTCAGCTCCAACTAGGTCAACTCAGCCTTCAATAACAAGGGAGAGTGTGCTGTCTAATGGGGTAGGAGGGGGTGACTTATACAGAGAGAAGTCCCCACCCCTGGTCCCTGATTGGTCTTCATGCCCATGAGAATGTCAAATCTCAATTTGATTGGTCCAAAAATCATTGTCTTAATTAGTCAGAATGGAGCCACTCTGTCTGGTCGGTGTAAATGCTAATGGGGTTATAGCTGTGCAGTTGTAGCTCTTATTGAAAGAAGGAACAGCTCAATCCTTTTGGTTGAAATGCAATTCCAGGATCTCCTTTGTACAGGTCGGCTCAGTGGTAGGAACACAGTGCAGGCGGAATGTTCAGTTCAGTGTGGGAGGCACGCAGCTTAGAGCAGGCTTCTCCCTGAAGGGCAGTCTGCCTGAGAGGCCCCTGTTTAGAAATGGCTGCTAGGCTCTGTTATCATAATTGAGCTCAGGTAGCCATCAGGAGCCCTTCTTTGGTGGGTATCTTCTCAAGATCACCAAAAGTAGCTGCTGGATGTATTGCCCATCTCCACCCTACCCAACAGTTTCCAGGAGAATTTCCAAGGAAGTCAGTTTGAGCTCTGACTACTTGCATGCAGATGCCGGAGCTTTGTTGGGCAGCACGTTATTTGCCCTGTAGCCTGACCACCCCATCTGTGTCTGTGGCCTGTCCTCTCAGGAGTCCAGTTAATACAAGGAACATTTTCAAGGCAAATAATATGTGTGCCTGTCTTACACGATCCACATTATTGGAAGACTTTAGCTTGTTCCAGGCAAACACATACAAATCACACAGATATACATGTGCTGTGATTGACATCTTTTTCCTTCGTGGGACTCATCCGGTGGCATATTTCTCAGGGAAGGCTTTAATGAACCTGCTTTCACCTAATTTATTTTTTCTAACTACAGTTATTTTCCTAACTACTCATGTAATATATACATATATGTTAGAAATAATTATATACAATGAAAATTGAAAATAAAAAATGCAAAACAGATCCCTAAACCATTTTCTATCCCATTCCTCTATTTGAAGAACAAGGTAAAAAGTGGGTGTTTGTCCTCACAACTCTTTCTGTGCATTTATAGGAATATCAAAATATATGTAAATATATATTTTCATAAATATTATTGAACTGTTTGTATATGCAAATTACATTTTTGCCCTAAGATATACAAAGAGCTCACCATAACATGCAAGTGCATATAAATTTATCTGCTTCTTTTAAACTGCTCTATAATTTTTCCAGTGTATGTGTGAAACATAGATTAATGAGACATAACCTTATTGATAGACCTGCGAGTGGTTTAGAGTCTTTTACTGATACAAGCAGTGTCGAATAATGAATGTCTCTTATTTAGAGAATAAGAACTGTGTGTATGAGATAATTTTTAGAAGTAGGTTTACTAGGGCAAAGGGTATCCCCCTTTTAAATTTCTACAACTATTGATTAATTAAGATCTGTAGAGGTTGTATCAATTGACACCTTCATAAGTGGTGTATGAGGTTTTGTTTTGCTATAGCCTATCTCAGAATGTCAGTCAGTCAAGTGTTTGATTTGTACCATTGGCATATTATTTTGGTTTTATTTTTAATTTATGCTTAGAATCATCATATTTCCTCTTTGGGTGAACTATCTTCTATTATCTTTTGCCAGTTTTCCTTTTGGATTGTGGGGATTTTCTTCTGGATGTACAGGAACCATTGATACATTGAAATGATTATGTTTTGCCGTCTTTTGCGTCATGAGCCTCCACCCTGTCTCACCCATATTGCTGCTTGCCAAGGCTGTGTTTTCAGTTGAATTAACTAATTCTTTTCTTCTATGAGCTCTGGATTTTGTGTCATAAATGACAGATTTTCCTTTTTTTCTGTTATTATAATTACCTACTTTTCTGCATTTAAGTATTGATCCATCTGGGGAATTCATTTTACTGAAATACGTGAGGGTAAGAATCAATGACATTGATTGCTTGCTGTCAACCAAAACTTGTGTTAC
>NC_133762.1:62477614-62508295 GCF_036562045.2 Rhinolophus sinicus
CGGGCACGACCACACTTCGGTTGAGAAGCTGCCACTTCAAAACAGCCTCAGTGAGTCTGTCCCAGTCCCTGTGCCCGCTTGTGCGCCCCTCCCCCCCTCCCCCACCTTGTGTCTCTCTGGCTGTGTGACCTGACTGTTGGGCTCTGGCTCTCGCTCAGGAGCTCTCTCCCCGCGTGCCAGCCCCCTCTTTCTCTGTCCCTGTCCATGTCTCTCTGTATGTCCAGATACGTATCTGTACATATACCTGTATATTTCCATCTCGCTGCCTCTTACTCCTCCTCCCGTTCTGTCTGTGGGTCCCTGTCCTGTGGTGACGCTAGTCCCTCTACCCGCACATGAAGGCGGGATATGGCGAGGCCAAGAAGGAACACCCACAGAGCCACGGATGGGGGGCTCATTTCACCATGTCTCACGGGAGGCTGGCTCGGAGAGACGGCAAGCCGGAGCCGCCCGATCCCCGACCTGCCGGCCGCTTCTCTGCCAACCCACCGACTCACCGCCCGTCGACCCACCAAGCCGGCCAACTGCAATCCATCAGCGCGCCCCCTCTGCAATTTGCAGTCCACCATTTTCGCTCCCTAGCTTGGCCCCCGCAGCTCCTCCGGTGGCCAATGGCCAACTGGCGACAGCCGATGGCCAAGCGGTCCCAGCTGCTGACCATGCAGCCCCCAGGCAGCACCCCTCCACGCGAGGCCCAGAGCCTGGAAACTGCTCTCTGGCATTCTGTCCCCACAGTCCCAGTGTGTCTCTCTCCGCCTCCCTCTTGCTCCGTCTCTGGCCTTCTCTCATCCTCTCTCTCACCTCCCTGGGTCAGGAGAGGTGACGCGTAGCCAGTGAAGGGACCGGAGATCGGGCGCGACTCCCTCCGGTCGCTGACGAGGAGCCAAGGCCAAGACTGAAGGCTTGTGACGAAGGGTGGCTGCAGACTGGAGCTGCTGCTCCCTGGTGGCTCGGGTGGCTCTCCCTGGCTTTTGGCCAGAGGGTGGGACCAGCAAGGACCAAGGCCGGGGTTGTGCCTGCGTAGATCGGGAGGGGATGGAGAGGACCCTGCCACCCCCTCCGTGGCCCTGAGAGGGGGGGACAGCACAGCAGGCAGGCGGTGTGCGGGTGTGGTGCTGCGGGTGGGGATGAGAGGAGTTGGGGTAGGGGGGAGGGCTGAAATCCAATCGGGGCCGGGGGAGTCCCAGGACGCCAGGGCGCCCAAGCATCTGTCCCAGTCAGGGAAGTGACTGAGGCCCCTGGAGCCAGGGGGGGGGCTCGAAGGGGCCTCGCTGCGGGCCAGGAGTAGCCCTTCGCCCTCCCCAGCGGCGTCTGGAGGAGGCGGGGAGCGGGCAGGAGGCGCGCAGGGAGACGTGCTCGCCACCCCAGCGGCCCAGCAGCGGGGCGTGCGCTCAGGAGGCAGGCCGGGAGCAGGCTCTTGGAGCGCCCGGAGCCGGGTCCCAGCGCGGCAGGCCATCCCACCCTGAACGCTCCAGATCCCGTCTGATATTGGAAGCTAAGCAGGGTCGGGCCTGGTTAACTCTTGGATGGGCGACCGCCTGGGCACACCTGTAGGCTTCTGCTCCCCTCTCCTTTTGCATGGCAGCCCTGGCGTGGCTCCCTCCGAACCCCTGCCGCCCCTTGCCCCTGTGCAGCCGCCCCGCCATCCGAAGGTCCCCCAGGCCAGCGGCCCGTCAGCCGCCCGGCACTGCAAGCTCGCAGCCCCGGCCGCACACGAGGCCCCGCGGCCAGGGCTCCCCCCGCCCACCACACCCACACCTTCTTCTCAGTCCTGTTCGCTGAGGCAGGCCGTCAGCCGGCAGCAGTTAGGCGAGCCTGTGTCTCCGCCGGCAGGCACCTCTCCCCACACCCCCGCGCGCCCCCTCCCGTCTCCCACAAGTGCCAGGAGCCCACCCTTCCCGCCGCTCCCGGTGGCCCCAACACGCAGGGCACAGAGAGCCAGCCGGGACAAACCAGGGGACTGAGGGAGCAGCACCCCAACACACCTCACGCCCGCGGACTCCAGGAGAGACCACCGCAAGGGGAATTGCAGGCACGCAGGCACACAACCCTCACAACCAGGGTGCCTGGGGGCTGCCACTCTCCTCCCGCGGGGAGGGGGGGGTCCCTGGGAGGGGCTCGGAGCCCACTGGCCCCCCGGCCCTGCCCGGGGGCTTCAAGTGTGCCTGCCAATGCCCGGGCACTGCCTCCTCAGTGGAGCCCAGGCCCGGGCACGACCACACTTCGGTTGAGAAGCTGCCACTTCAAAACAGCCTCAGTGCGTCTGTCCCAGTCCCTGTGCCCGCTTGTGCGCCCCTCCCCCCTCCCCCACCTTGTGTCTCTCTGGCTGTGTGACCTGCCTGTTGGGCTCTGGCTCTCGCTCAGGAGCTCTCTCCCCACGTGCCAGCCCCCTCTTTCTCTGTCCCTGTCCATGTCTCTCTGTATGTCCAGATACGTATCTGTACATATACCTGTATATTTCCATCTCGCTCCCTCTTACTCCTCCTCCCGTTCTGTCTGTGGGTCCCTGTCCTGTGGTGACGCTAGTCCCTCTGCCCGCACATGAAGGCGGGATATGGCGAGGCCAAGAAGGAACACCCACAGAGCCACGGATGGGGGGCTCATTTCACCAAGTCTCAAGGGAAGCTGGCTCGGAGAGACGGCAAGCCGGAGCCGCCCGATCCCCGACCTGCCGGCCGCTTCTCTGCCAACCCACCGACTCACCGCCCGTCGACCCACCAAGCCGACCAACTGCAATCCATCCGCGCGCCCCCTCTGCAATTTGCAGTCCACCATTTGCGCTCCTTAGCTTGGCCCCAGCAGCTCCTCCAGTGGCCAATGGCCAACGGGCGACAGCCGATGGCCAAGCGGTCCCAGCTGCTGACCATGCAGCCCCCAGGCAGCACCCCTCCACGCGAGGCCCAGAGCCTGGAAACTGCTCTCTGGCATTCTGTCCCCACAGTCCCAGTGTGTCTCTCTCCGCCTCCCTCTTGCTCCGTCTCTGGCCTTCTCTCATCCTCTCTCTCACCTCCCTGGGTCAGGAGAGGTGACGCGTAGCCAGTGAAGGGACCGGAGATCGGGCGCGACTCCCTCCGGTCGCTGACGAGGGGCCAGGGCAAAAACTGTGACGAAGGGTGGCTGCAGACTGGAGCTGCTGCTCCCTCGTGGCTCGGGTGGCTCTCCCTGGCTTTTGGCCAGTGGGTGGGCCTGGCCAGGGCCAGGGCTAGGCCTGAGCGTGTGTAGGGCCAGAGGGGACGGAGAGGACCCTGCGACCCCATCGTTTGTCCTGAGCTGGGGCTATATATTTGTAGTCTATATATTTTTAATATTCAACTACATTCAACATCTCACCATCATCAAATATCTGACCATTGAATTTTCTTTATGGAAATTTGAAAGCTATGTTTCTTTCTGGATAGTTACTTCTCTTTCTGCTTAAATGTTTTCATGATGACACAGTCTTTTATTTAAGTGAGTCCATTCATTGAGTAACACCTTATTTCTTTCCTCCAGCATACAATCTAGTTAGTTTCTCAGTTTGAGCTTGAAATATTTTTATGGTATCCTGAAACTGGTCTTGGATACTAATTACTCTCTTTTCATTGTGACTTTTGTTGCGAGCATCATCCCGTTGCTGTGGAAGCAATGTATTTTCACTTTGTAGGTGAGAACACCTCTCCTCTAGGGATTCCAGCTTTCCAATCTATATGGTCACTTTTTCTCATTCACTTTGATACATGTGTTCAATTTCCTTTTTTTAACACTGTGTTTGGCTTAGGTCTCTGCGAATGCGTTCTATAATCAAAGTCGTTTTTCTAAGAGCAACTCCTGTGTGATGGCACTTAGTTGCTAGACTACTGAATTTACTTTCAGCTTTAGAAAGTTGTTGAGAAAGAATCTCATTGTTATCTTTTAGGCTAGACACATCAAAATTCACTTTGTCCCGTAAAACAAACCATTCCTCTCTTGCTCTCTGGAAAGCAAGCTGTACACCTCTTTTAGATTTCTGACTTTGCTCAAGACCGTGGATAGCGGTAGCCAGTCTAGAATGGCAGGATTCAACTTCTGTTTGCAGTCTTTCTCTGTTTCGTTTTTCACTCCGCGTTTCAGAGGTTAGTCTTTTATTCTCAGCTGTCAGAACATTCAGCTGTCCATTACATTGAAATATTGTTTTCATTAGTGTTTCCTCATTCCGTTTTATTGTCTTTTGAAGATGGTCATTCTTTTCTTTTACAATTGCAATGTCCTCAAAATACTTTTTTTCCATTTCCTGATACGCATTTTTAACCCTATCTGTTTCCAGTCTTAGTATGGCAATTTCATGCAACAGATCTTTTTGTTTTTCATGACTCTCAGAAACCGAGGTAAAAGATAAAAAGACTTGTAACTAGCCCTCAGTGAAATGACGTATCGTGATATCCTCTGAAATTAAAGAAGAACCTATATGTTTATATAATGAAAGGTTGCAATAAATGGATATCCCACTGATTGAAATAAATGGACATCCCAAACCTCCAACTGTATACAAGCATTAATTCTCCAAAGTTCAAAAATTTAGTAAAAGAGGCTGAATCCATGAGAGTGGAAAACAGAATTTTCAAATCATAAGAGAATTTTAAGAGTCTCAGATTTGGAAAAGATACAAAATGAGAAGGCATAAATGATTAAGAAATCTCACTTTAAAAAAGGGTTTCCAGTCGGAAAATATAGCAAATCCAGAGTAAGAGTATTAACTGTGCATATATTCGGACAGATTAAATTTCCTAAAATTCTTTTTTCTGATATATTCCATAGATATTCTAATTTTCCAGTATTTTCATAGTCAGTTATGAAAATTACATCTACTAATAACTGATAAATCTAGGCATTGCACTAAGCTCTTCTCGTTCGTTATCACAATCTAAAACAGAGAAATTGAAAAGATCAGTGAGTTTAGGATTTCCCCCAGGACTTCTGACTCTACAATAGTGCTCTCACACCAAACCACAGCGATTCCTCTAGTGTAAATATATAAATTGAAGAGGCCTTAGAAATTCATGAGATTACTTGCTGCTGCAGTAATTTTATTTCCTCTTTATAAAGTTTAAAGTAGCCATAATTATAAAACGGGAAAATACACTGACCTATTTGACTAGGAATAAAATACTCATCAGTAAATTATCACTTGATATATATATATATATATATATATATATATATATATATATATATATATATATATATACATACATACCATGGCATACAATCTTCTTCAAAAGTTCATTGTACTGAAATAGGATACTACTTGGAGCAAATTGTTCCTTTTCTCAAAAGGAAGAGAATGAATGTAAAATATGGTCTGACCTGGCTGTACATTAGCCTCAATGGAAATGAAAACTAACCTCTCTATTGATACAGCAAGGGGATGAAATCACTGCCGAAAACTGGAACATCTGTTGATAGTAGCAATAGTTTTGAGATTATAGAAATCTCATAGATTCCTGCAAAAAGTGTTAAAACCTTCACTATGGTTGAGGGCACTGTGAATGTCACCACTTGTCTGTTGTACATAGACGGATTTGAATCAAGAATATCATTTACTGCAATGGACCAAAAATGTCACTCCACATAAAACACACACACACACACACACACACACACACACTTTCACACATGCACACAGAGATACACACAGACTCACAAACACATACACACATACATATGTTTTCAAAATCCTCAATATTTCCCATATGTACAGTGTTGGTTTTTAAATATATACACACACAAATACACATGTGTTTGAAAATGACTAAACAAAATACCTCAGAGTTCATTTTCTTTCCACGGAAATCTTTAGTAAAAGGTGAAAGATTTATACAATTTGGAGAGAAACCAGAGTATAAAGAGTTCATTTTCTTAAAATCTATTTCTTTCTCCTTTTGTTTGCAAAGGTCATTAGTCAGAATTGCATCTTGTAATATTCTGTCATTGTGCCCTGGAGAACGCCTCCTCTGAGTGTCATGTTGCTCTAGTGCCACCTAGAGAATCGAGTATGAACAAAGAAAAATTAGAATATAATTAAAATTTAAGTGTTAAATTTCTTAATCGATGTTTACTTACTCCCAAATTACTGGACTACAACTAGGAAGTGGCAGATAAAGTGCCTCAGTCTAAATTAAGAGAAAAACATGAACCCACCAATCGAATTTTGTCCCTGTTTGAACTAAACAATCCGTTAGATGTTAAATCCACCCAAAAATGAATTAGTCAATGATTGCTAAATGTTACAGAGGCTTCCTCCCTTAAAATATGTCACCCCACCATATATTAATTAGTGAGTACCTACCGTGAACCTAACAACATTTTTAAAGATTAATAGCTGGAGAAGAGGCAAACTTTAAACTATTAGGAGCCAAAAACATTTACATGAAGCAGAAAGAGAAGCCAATTTCTAAATTTTTATTCAAATTATATACTATGAAAGGGTTATGCGTCCATAGAGTTACCTGTTGCATTCAGTTCCAATTGATTCTCATACCCACTGAGGTGAGCAGATAAAAACAATGAGCAACATTGACCAATTTCCTACACCAAAATGAAAAACTAGAAAGTGCTTGTACCCTAACAACAGAAGGTCTCATCGTGCAGGATGTGGTTCTCTTAATAGGCAGGTGAGTTGCTTTCATGACCCCATCCTCTACCTCAATGTAGACTCGGAAGTCAATTACACAGAGGTCCCAAGGCAGAGTCCATCTCTAACCTCGGCCTTAGTGAGCAGCCATACAAAACTCCAAGTTTTTGTGTTTTTTTTCATTAAATTTATTGGGGTGACAATTGTTAGTAAAATTACATAGATTTCAGGTGTACAATTCTGTATTACATCATCTATAAATCCTATTGTGTGTTCATCACCCAGAGTCAGTTCTCCTTCCATCACCATATATTCGATCCCCCTTACCCTCATCTCCCACCCCCCCCCCCGCCCCCCTTACCCTCTGGCAACCACTAAACTATTGTCTGTGTCTATGAGTTTCTGTTTCTCATTTGTTTGTCTTGTTCTTTTGTTGTTTTTGGTTTATATACCACATATCAGTGAAATCACATGGTTCTCCGCTTTTTCTGTCTGACTTGTTTCGCTCAGCATTACTCTCTCAAGATCCATCCATGTTGTCACAAATGTTCCTATATCATCTTTTCTTACTGCCGAATAGATAAATGTTACTCTAAAGGAAATCATGCTGTCAACTCATTGTCTTTCTTACTTACGTATATGTTACTGTAGTTACAGGAAGAATGCAAATGTCTTGCTGAAAGGTATTCCGTTTGGATATCTGTTGAATAAATGGAGTGAATGTAAAGTAGATTTTGCCACAAAATGACTTTTGGAAAGTCAGAAAACTATGGTGAAGCCACACAGAGGTGGTCTAGGGTTAAACTCTTTCTGTTTCTGTTTTTTTGTTTGTTTGTTTTTTATGTTCTTTGCTGTCTCTGTTTCCTGGTAGCTGTGATTCACACAAGTCACAGAGCCTATAATATCCTAATAGAAACACACCTCCAATATGAGTCTTTTCTTTATCTACTAAGATCATGTGTCCAAACTCTGTGGATGCTGACAGATTTTGCGTCACTGAGTGTGATGCAAATGGACATTGATCATCAACTTTCCAATCCCTGGATCTTTCACGAGTGTCATAACTGAAGCTCAAAGCAGTAGGATCCCATTCTGAAGAATCTGAAAATAAGTTCTCATTGAGTAAAATGGAAATGATAACACAAATTTGACAATCGTGTAAAACTTCCTTCTTCAGTCCCATGTCCTCCCTTTCCCCAAACACGCTACTCCTTCATCGCACACGTTACTTTAGGTGTCCTATACCTGCCATTCACATAGATAAGTTCAATTAAGTGTTGCCACTCAGCGATTTCTGTTACATAATGTGTTTCAGGTCAAAGCTTTGCTTCTTAATAGTTAAGATTGTTCAGGGTATGAATTTCTTTGTTATTATCAAAAGTTATGTCCAACCACCTATTTTAAGTTTAAATATGCATGTAAAACATGGGTTTAAAAAACTTTTAATGAATGGTACCACTTCAAATAAGAGACCACTTATTCCAAGGAAATGGTCTTTTCTAAATGCACAAATATCTTCACAATTCATCCTTTAAGCCTCAAGTAAACAGAACTTCATATGACAGAGGACAGCCTTGGGTGATCTTACTGCTTCCAAGGAAATATAAGATCAGATTAGGTCCAAACTAGCTACCTCCAAAGGGTACAGAGTGTCACAAGACAGAAAGGGAATATATAACAAAATTAGTTTCCTTTTATAAAAAACAAAACTCTCAGATTAAGTTGTTAAGACAAGGGCAAGACAAAAGAAATGACTATAGAGGTGAAGCTTAAAGCCTGTTTCTTCATGAGAAGTAGCTTCATCATGTCACATCCATGAACCCCGTATGGGGCTTCCAAAGGTAGTTCTCAATGTCATGTGAGAGTCCCTGAAGTCCCAAGATGTATGAGTTCAGGGGCCTGAAGAGGTCAAAACTACCTTCTCAGGAATACTAAATGTCATTTGCCATTTTCACTCTCATTCTCTTGATCAGTGTCCCATAGAGTGTTCCACAGCCATGGTGACATCATAGCTCTAGTGGTTACTGGGTCATCTCTCTAAGGGCGAATGGAATGTGCATGACGGGTGTGCTTGCACTTTAAATTTTTCTGTTATAATTTCTAATATTGTAAATATCGTGTTTCCCCGAAAATAACACCTAACTGGACAATCAGTTCTAATGCGTCTTTTGGAGCAAAAATCAATGTGAGACCTGGTCTTATTTTACTATATTATAAACCAGGTCTTATCGAACATAAAATAATACCAGGTCTTACATTGATTTTTGCTCCAAAAGATGCAGTATAGCTGATTGTCTGGGTAGGCCTTATTTTGGGGGAAACAGGGTATCAACAGATATTCCCAACTTACACAAAATTCTTTGGAATTCTCAATAATTCTTTCTGTTTTTTGTTTTTTTAAATTCTTAATAGTATAAAAGGACCCTAAGGCCCAAAATTTTCAGAATTACAGTTTTTGAAGATTGTGTCTACCAAATAGTCATTGTGATTACTTACTCCCACCACTTTAAATAATCAAAGACACCATAACCGTGCCTGCCTGCACACACACACATAGTCTGCTAATCAGAACATCAGGTTCGCTTAACGTCATTCGTGTAACAACACTAACATGACGTCAAGTTAAAACATAGTCGACATGTTAGCAACTTAGGTAAAGGGCAACGTTCAAATGAGCATTTCAGAATACTGGAAAATTCTCCGTGTGTGATAATTAACTTCTGGGAAACCCGATTAAATAAGGAATTCCAAACTGGGAAATTTAGGGTGTCAAAACAAAAGTAGAAACATCTCAATTAAAGCACACATTTTTTGAATGTCTTTTTCTTATTCTTGTAAACATCTTTCTTTCTCAAATATGGATACAAACAATGACATCTATACCATTTACATCAAATCCATCAATTACATTTGTAAAATGAAAAAAACACACACAAAGGAATTAGTAAGAAGACTGTGAGCACGTCAGAGATAATATTTTTTATCTGAAGAATGGATAATGGGAAACCTGAGGATAGAATCAACAGCATGTCTTGACTGCAATCCATCAGAAACATTTATACCATCACGCTACAAGGGTTTATCATGTTCTTCAATTTTTCCTGTAATTCAGCAAGTACACAGTTGTGAGGAGAGTTCTGTTGAATGCATAATGCATTTGTCCACAGATGAAGTGTTATGAATCGATCAACTGGGATATGCAATGACAGAATATCAATTCATAAAAATATTCATTACTTTCCACACCAATGTGGGCTACGAGTGTGCCTACACTTCTCGTATCCTCTACTTTACAAACATCACAAAGTTTCTCGATCTGCTCATGCAATAAGCTGTATCAGAATCGTCTAAGAAATGATGTAGAATGAACCTTCAACATGAAATATGATATTAAACAGAAAAAATTAATTTAACAGCCACAGAAATATTAGATATAAAAAATAATTTATATTTCAAATTCCGTGTCACATTTACTGAAAACAACAATTTTAGAACTTAGGGAATGAATTCTCTAATTTCTTTTGTTTCCAAACTTAGTTTCCTTTGGTATCTCATGCTAGACTTTAAAGGACTTTTATGAAATGGCCATCTTATCAAAGACAAATGGCGCAGCGAGCAGGGTCTCCCGCACAACACCCTGCATGACAGTAATGTCAGGGTGACCATCATAGTTGAGCCAAAGATGCTTATTTTGTAACACGCTCAGCTACAATATTGACTCCGCCTCTCACCTTCCCAGGCAGTGAAACTCTCCATGTCATCGAAAGATCTCGCATTTACTTAACTATAATTTGCCACATTCTCCTGCTTCCTGTTCTCAGGAGCTGCGTTTTTCTCTATTCAGCCTTGATTCACACTCCACAACCTGGAAATTTCTCTCCTATAAAATATTCATTACGTTGTGGCAGAAAATCATCTCTTACGGTTTTATTACCTCAAATACAATTGACAGAAGCTTCTTCACCCTGGAGGATTAAATCACCTTTCCTCTAGAGTTACATAGCTTGGGAATTTCTGGTCAAAATAGCAGAGCAGGTAAACACTGTGCTCACCTCTCAGGACCACATCAATTACAGCTAAACCAAGAAAAATGTTGTTCAGAATCATCTGAATTCCAGCTGTACCGAAAGCCCTGCCCCTACAAACATACACAAGAAGCCAACTTGAGACTAGTTAGAGAGGTAGAAACCAGAAACGTGGAATGGGCTGTTCCAACACCTGCATGTGACCATTAAAAATTCGGAGGTATATCTCAACTGCATTTTCCCTCCCCAGAGTTGGGAGGTGTCCCAGCCGCTCCCCATCCCAGGGCTCCAGTGCTGGGGAGAGAAGTCCCCAGACTTCTGGCTGTGAAGACCAGGGGAGATTATGACTGAGTGTGACAGAGGGCGGCTGCACTGCCAGGCACGCCCCTTAAAGGGAACACATATGGACTTACCCACCAACGGAATCACTGGCTCTGAGCTCCAGCACTGGAATAGCAGCTCAGAAGGTACTAGGAACATATGGGGTGGAACTGAGTTTTCTGGCTTCAGATTGAAGGCTGAAGGGGCTGCTTTCTTCTGGACTGATAAGCAGGTGAAAGCCATTATGAGTTTGTTGAGCCCTCCCCCTCCCTGCATGCAGACGCACACAGACGTCTCACCTGAGTCTCATCAAACTGGCTAATGCCGTTCATTTGCCCTGGTGATTGTGAAACCCTGCCGTACCCAAATTTCAGGCGCACCCAAGCCGCTTTTCCATTAAAATGGTCTACTGTCACTCATGCGAGGACATTCCTAAAATCTCTCAGAGGTTCACAAAACCCAAACAAGCAACATCTGGCTTCAGCATGACCCTTATCAGTGGCTGAGCAGCCCTAAGCCCGGCATTGGTGGCAGCTGGCCTCAGTTCAGAGCTTGGCCTCTCAAGGCAACTCCAAGTACAGTGCAGGTGGCAGCCATCTGCGGATTAATGGGAGGCTCATGCCCGATGCCGTCAGGCAGGGCACAGACTGCAGCTGAACTTGGTCTGCAGTGAGGCCTTCTTCAGGAGGCCCTGGGGCTGTCAGGCCCAGTTACCAGCTTTAAACAGAGCCAGAACATTACACAGCCATCTCCAAGGATGACTGTTGCCGGGGAGGCCTGCAGGGTCTCTGCTCCCGCTCCCCATACAAGAACGCAGGATATGGTGAGGCCAAAAAGGAACACCCACAGAGCCATAGGTAGGGGAGTCATACCACTACGGTCTCACTGGAGGCTGGGTTCACTGGACGTGCGACCTGCTGTCCGTTTTGTCTGCAACCCACCGACGACTCTCCTCCACTCTCCTCCACTCTCCTTTGTAGCTGCAGCAGTTATATTAGTGGCTAATTGGCTAACTGGCTACAGCTGACGGCCAATCAGCCACAGCTGACGGCCATCTACTACCCGAGCCAGCACTCCTCCACGTGAGGCCGAGAGCCTGTAAACTACTTTCTGGGGCTCTGTCCCCACACTCCACCCCTACAGGTTCTCGCCTCACAATCTAGGTGACAAGCGTCTTCCGCGAGGGTCCCTGTGTCATATTAGCCTACTGACACCTACGGACGAAAAGAAACGGTAGTCTTAGGACCCAACAATGGCAAATCCCTTCCATCTGGGAGGATACATGCCAGCTTCTTGTCCTGGGAAAGGAGGGTTGCTGCCACTGGCACCTTTCCCGGTTTGTGGTACCAGACCTTCATGGCAGTGCTTGGGGTCCCTTGCATAGTTTCAACATGTAACAGAACAGGGGACCCCATAATAGGCCATAGTGAGAGCACATAGTTCCCTCGCAAAATCATCCCGGTATCGGGACCTCTGTATACTACAGTTACTTGAGGTGGCCACTCAGCCACCACCCCTGGCGTCACTTGCAAATCATGAGTCAAACCGGCCCCCCATGGGGCTATCAGACCCAACCACCGACAGTGGGGGCTTTTGACCTGCCAGGGCCAAGTCCATTGCTGCCGTTCCCCTGCTTTCAAGCATGTGGGTGCTGGCAGCAAAATGTTCCCATTTCTGCCGTAGCCTGGCTTTAACAGAGTCTCACTGGTGGTAACTTGTAATTGAATGGGAGCGGCCGTTCGATGTAGCAGAGCTTCTACTGGCGCAGGCCCTCCCTTCCGTGGTCTCTCATTCAGGACTCTCAGGATGTTCCATAGATGTGAGGCCCAGTCACGCATCGTGGGAGGGTGTTTTGACACCCGGAGACTTTGCTTCAAAAGACCATTATAACGTTTAATCATGCCAGCTGCTTGCGAATTGAACGGGGTGTGAAACAACCATTGCACGTCCATCCTGGCAGCCCAGCGCTGCACTTCTTGCCCCGTAAAATGGGTACCTCTGTCACTTTCAATGACTTGGGGGCGCCCATAGAGGGCGCACAGTCATGTAAGGGCGACCACTGTATGCCGCTGATCCGCAGCCGGACAGGGCCAAGCAAACATCAACCCCGTAGCAGTGTCCACTGCTGTAAATGCATATATCGCATTGCGGGCCTTAGGCAGGGGTCCAATGTAATCCACTTGCCAGCGAGTGAGGGGCACCCTCCCTCGCATAATCTGCTGTGTCTCCCAGGGGAGCCTCCGCCTTTGGGGGCTGTCCTGGGCACAGACGGCACAGTCATAGCAGGCATCTGCTATCTCCTGCCATTTCAAAGGCAGGCCCCAGCATCTGCTCACCTGCCACATGGTTCGGCTTCCAGCGTGCTGTAATTTCCTATGCAGCCAATGGGCCACATCAGTGGCAGGAGCCCGCTCTAACCATCGTACCCGTGCTAGGGCGTCTGCTTCATCATTACCTGGGGACACTAAGGGGGAGTGACCTGTGACATGCATTAAGGTCACCTCCTTTTTCTGCCCTAGGTCCCAGAGGTCCTGCCACATGGCTTGACCCCACAGTGGACGGTGTCCCACCAACCAGTTTTGGTGTTTCCATGTAGGCAGCCACAGCGTTAGGCCCCGGAACACCGCCCAGCTGTCAGTGCAAATAACTAGGGGCCCAGGCTCGTGGCTGATCACCATCCACACAGCCTGTAATTCAGCCCACTGGCTACTCTGGCCCGTCCCAGTATCAAACCAAATGGTGTCTGTTTTGGGCTGCACACCAATAGCCGTCCAAACAGCTGCAGCCCCTCGGCTAGAACCATCGGTAAACCAGGCATCCTCAGGTACTGGGGACTGTCCTTCTTTGTAGGGCGAGGGCTCCAAGTCCTCCCCTCTAGGCAGAGCACTTGGCTCAGCCTGGGCTACAAGCTCCACAGGCCCCAGGACCTGTTGTAGCTCTGTGCTCAAAGGGCTTGAACTAAGGGTGCTACGTTGCTCCAAGTAGGCACCCCACTTGGCGAGGGTGGTGGTCTGTTGCCACCCCCATTTTGGGTCCCTGGGTCCATGTACGAACCCACCCCTGGACAGGATAGGTTGTTCGAACCAACACGCGTGCCGTTCCTGTGATGGCTTCTGTGGCCACTAGGGCTGCATACACAGCAGCCAGCTGTTTCTCTATTAGAGAGTAGCGGACCTCCGCTCCTTTCCATAATTGGGACCAGAATCCCACTGGCAACCGGAGACGCTCCTGCCGTTGCCAGAGGCCCCATCCGTACCCCTCTTGGGTTACGTGAACATCAAGTTCAAATGGGCGGCCTGGGTCCACTACTTGCAGAGCCTGTGCCTGCTGCACTGCCTGTTTCGTGGCAACGAAGGCTTGCTCTATAGCCTCAGTCCAATCCCATGAGGCCCCCTTTTTTATCATATTGTACAAGGGCCTTGCCATTTGTGCTAAATGGGGTACAAATGCCCGCCAATATCCTAGCAGTCCCAAATACGTCTGCAGTTGAGAGACCTTGGTCGGCCGGGGAAAGGCTTGTATCTTATCAATGATTGCCTCAGGTATGACCTTTGTCTTACCCAACCACACAACACCCAAAAACTTGACGGATAAGCCAGGACCTTGGACCTTTTCCTCATTCACCGCCCAACCGCGTGACTTCAGGTGGCGGAGAAGAGAGGGAGCTGCTTGCTCTAAATCAGAAAGAGAATCTGAGGTTAACAGAATGTCATCAACATAATGAAACAAGGCCACAGAGGATGGGTGATCCCACCGTGCCAAATCCTGGGCCACGAGCCCGTGGCAGATAGTGGGCCTGTGCAAGTATCCTTGTGGAAGGACTTGAAAAGTCCACTGCCGCCCATCTCAAGTAAAAGCAAATTGCTCTTGACACTTGGGTGCAATGTCAATGGAGAAAAAAGCATTGGCCAAGTCCTCTACATAGTGATATGTCCCCAGCGGACAGTCAGACGATCCATTAAATCATGAATTGAAGGCACTGCAGCGTGCAAGGGTGGCGTCACCTTATTTAACTCCCTATAGTCCACAGTCATTTGCCAGGTCCCATCTGGCTTCTTGACAGGCCATACTGGGGAGTTAAAGGGACTCACAATATGTGCCTTCTCCAATTCCAATATTGTACGACCAATCTCCTGTCCTCCTGGCAGGCGGTACTGTCGCACTGTAACCACGCGCCAGGGCTGTGGCAACACTTGAGGAGGGTGGTAAGCATGCCCGCGTGTCACCGCTTTCACCACCTGGATCCGGAGACGGAACTCTCCTACCGACATCTGTAAGCTGAGGCCATGTAGCACGTCCACCCCTAGAATATACTCCGGAACGGGGGAGACATAAACCTTGTAGGTACGAGGAGGAAGCCTTCCTATACCCAGTGGTAAGGAAACGGCTTTCACAGTCACAGTTTTTCCCCCGTAGCCATCAATGCAGATTGCTGGTCCAGGGAACAGTTCTGGGTTCCCATAAACGAGACTGCAGTCGGCACCAGTGTCAACTAGAGCCAAAACCCTCTGCACATTAGAAGGGGACCAATGTATGGACAGTTCCACGTGGGGCCTCCGGTCCCTGCTCGTCCGCTCTGACCGGGTACCTTGGCCCCACCCCTAATCAAGCAGAAAGGAGTCGGCCTCAAGTGGCTGCATGAAGTCCTGGAGGGACACGGGTCGCACGTTCCCAGACTCCTCCTTTATGCTTCTCCGGAATTGTTGTTCAGGACGCAACTGTTTCCAAAGTTCCAGCAGGAGTGCATTGGGTTGTCGGTCTATTTTCTTCCGATCAACCCCTGCTGCCACGAGATCACGCCACATCTGTGCACGTGTTACTTTCTGAGGCCCGCGACCTCGCCCCTTTACCTTTGGTTTGGGCTTCCAGGTCTCAACTGCGCGGACCTCCTGTCTTAACTTCCTTCGCCTCCAGCTTTCAACATCCCCTAGGGTGGCCATGGCAGTTGTAACTTCATGGATCCGTCGCCCTACATATGGTGTAAGAATAGCAACCAAGGATCCAAAAGCACTCACAGGTGCAGTATCCAAAACCAGATCTCTCATGCTGGCAGTAAAAAGCTCGTCATCTGGGCCCTGCATGTTGAGGATAAAACTAGCATGTCTCATACCCATTTCACTGATTATTTGCGTAAGTTCTGTATATGACCGCCATTGACTCACAGTGTCTGGCAGCTTGCCAGCCTGTCCCCATACTGTGCGTACCGCAGCAGTGAGCCACGCCATTAGAGAGTGGTTGCCCTGGTTGTTGGCCAACCTATGGCAGTTTTATAACCTTTGTCGCAGGGACGGATGTGCTGTCATGAAGGCTAGCTTTTCCATCTCGCCTGGGCAGCAGAGAATGCTGTCTGCTCCCTTATCCCATAAACGTAACAGCCAAGCTGAGACTGGCTCTCCAGGGCTCTGTCTGTACCGCCTCCCTAGCTCCTGCAACTCAGTGGGAGTGTAAGGGGTGTAGGTTGTGAACTCAGTCACAGCTGGGTTGCCGGCAGCAAGCCCCCAGGGCCCAAAGGTTGCTCACGTTTTTACCCTTTGCTTCGAGATTGGCCGGGCTTGGGGGTTGGGAGCTACATTGTCTCCACTCGCTTTCTCCGCCTCTGCCTCAGAGTCTCCACCTTGAGACCCCTGTTCTAACAGGCGGACCCGGGCTTCCAGTGCTTCCAACTGGGACACCTGGTCAGGCACCTGGGCCATTTCATTAAGCCCATTTTCCGTGTTGAGACTCAAGGCTGTGAGGAACATCCAGCCCACGTGGCCGGCTGTAGCCTTCTCCTCCTCTGGCAACCACTCAGCCAGAGCCTGCAGGGCCCTCTCCACACTGGCCGGAGAGCCATCCATGTCCTCCCACCCCTCCTTGGGGGTCCAACTCCTGAGAACAGTGGCCACTGGGCACCACACATTGTGTGGGGGCCATACATCCTCCTGCCCAGAGTCAGACGCCATTCCTACCCGGTCGGAATCTTACTTGCCACGCCAGATGTCTGACTGGGTGGAGGCCTCCTTGTAAGATGTCCACAACCCTCGGATCCTAAGGCCGCAGCAGATCAGCAAAAGGAGGACAGTGCCTTTTATGGCCAAGAAGGTGGTGTGCCAGCTGGCCGCTTGAGTCTCTCCCAGGCAGACTGCATCTCCTGTTCCCGGTGTCGCTCCTCATGGGTCTCCTGAAGCTGGGCTCTCACACGCACAAACCTGTGATGGGCCAGCCGCCACAAGTCGATCAGTTCCCGAATGGGGGAGTGGGAATGAATAAAAGACACTCACACAAATGATGATGGCGATCGCGGACTCCAGTGATGCTGAAGCCGCTGAGTTTATTTTACTGCACCCATATAAGCAGTTTGAGTACGTGCAACTTAGCAACGAAAGTATGCATTATCTTAGCAACTGTAAATTCTTTAACTTTTACATAGAGGATACAAAATTCACTGAAACTCTCAAAAGTAATTATCCTATCAATTGCCCTGATAGGCATCAGCCTTCTGTGTCCGGGAACTGGCCGCTCCTACCACATTCCTGAGCAGCTTGCAAGCTCCCCGCAGGTGCAGGCAGAGACAATGCCCCAGGGGAGGAAATAGGTTAAGCATAAACCGAGCCATTCTGTAAGGCTTAGAGTTATCTGTAACCATGGCTCCCCACATCTCCCCCTTTTTTATTTTATAGGAACAAAATCCATCTGACCAGGATGGCGAGGTGACGGTGCCTGTCTTAGGTGTCCCAGGACGCCTGCCTTAACTTACCCGTCGTCATTGGTACTCATATTTTATCATACAAGCCCTGTCTTAGGTGTTGAAGCGGCTCCCAAGTATTTACCCGTCGTTGACTAACCCATCCCTCATAAATGCACAGGGATGAGAGGCTTATGGTTTTGCTTTAAGCTCAAGCTGATGGATGTTAGCTCATAAGTCTAACATTTTGCTGATGAAACATCTAATGAGGATGGGGACTAGGCACAGAACCAAACAGACACAGATGCCCAATGTAAGAAATATTATAACAGAATGGGTAATATAAGGCATAGATGGCAAAACATCCCTAAGAACATCAACAAACTCAGAGGCAGCCTGAGCTGCATCAAATTTCAAGGGTTCAGCTTCTCTCATACTTTGAATTTCATCATGAAGCCGAAACATGTCTAAAGATAGGTTAGCATCATGCCAAATTCCTTGAAGATGTAAACGAACCCGATTCCAATCATATTGACTATTATTATATTTTTTAGAAGTAACACATATCCAATGATATTCTGAATGACATTCTAAATGAGATTTAACTTTCATACCCTGAATCACATTTCCCATATACTGAACTGTATCATAAAGGGCATTCACTTTTTGCTCTAATTTCTCATCAATAGCTTCTTGGGTCCCTAAAGCCAAAGTAACATTTTTTGAAAGAGTATTAACATAATGAGCATTTTGAATAGTCTGAGAAAGAGCCACAGCTGCTGTAGCAGCAGTTGCAATTATAGTAACCAAAGCCATAATTCCTGCAAGTAGAAGTCCAATAAACCGCTTTGGCCTACTCAAAGCGTACTCAATTTCTTTAAAAATCTGCAAACTTCTTTCAGCATACCAAGGTCCAGAAATATCAACAGGAAGCATAACAAAAGATGGTTGTTTAAGTATCATAACATGAGTTCCTAATGGTACCCAAGAAATACAATTTGCTAAAGAACAATTACTACAGGATACACTAAATTGATTTCCTATAAAGTGTACATTAACATTTCCAATCAACAATGCATAAGGAGAAGGAACACAAGCAGATATATTAACAGTCTTAGCAACAGTAGTCCAATCTCTAGTCCCATCTTTTAAGACACTCACATGACTGCAGGGAGTGCCTGATTTACAGAACTCAACTATTTGAACAACTTCACCTATTACTCCCATAAGTCTCCATAGTGAATTTTGCTGATATTGTGTATCAGAAGTCCAAAGTCCAGAAATCAGTTCTCGGGCCCATCCTGACCGGTTACTTCTCGACCAGTCAACTATGTATCTGCCTGTTCCAGGAATGTCATAACGAACAGGATCATTGTCAGGACAGTCTCTCCATGGGACAATCTCAATATTTAATTTTAATCTTTTATTGCAAGATGGACGTGATGGAGGGACGGGCAGATTTATTCTGCGTCCTCCAGACCAATCACCTAGCATGTTAAGACGAACAGTCCATCCAACTAAAGAGTCATTAATGTGCATAGTAACAGGAGAACTACGCAAGCACCCAGATGTAGACCTATTTTTTGCAATACAAATAGGCAAACCTGTTCCTATACCATTATAAGTAAAATTCTTCTCCAGTTGCTGTTTCATGTGTCCATCAGAGGGCAATCCTAAGGCATGGGTGTCATTAACATAGACTGGAATCTCAGGACCGTCCCACACAGCGGGGTGGAGGATTGGTGGATCAGGTACATAGGCCCAATACGTCTGGTCATCTCCTGCATTGCTGAGAGCTATCAGCGTCATCAATAGGTAGAGGGTCCACGTGTCGCACCAATCGTTCTGGCAGCCACCGAGGGCCTTCTGCAACCTGTGGAAAAACACATACATGTCCTCGTCCCCATATGAGGACTGGATCTGGGCCTTGCCAAGAGCCCGTAAGTGGATCTTTCCATTTGACCAAAGCCTGAGGGGCAGTGGAAGGATGCCAAAAGCGCTCCGCAGCACTCTTGCCATGGGCATCCAAGGTCAAAAAATTTTGAATAAAGAGAGAATGAGACAAATAATTATGAGGCGTCAGGGGATATAACTCCCCCTTTTTTATTTTATGCAAATTGACTTTCAAAGTGCCATGAGTGCGCTCAACAATCCCTTGTCCTTGGGGATTGTAAGGAATGCCAGTAACATGATTGATCGAAAATTGCTGGCAAAATAGAGCAAATTTTTTGCTGGTATAACCTGAGCCATTATCTGTTTTAAATTTTTTAGGAGTTCCAATCATGGCAAATGCAGCAAGACAATGTCTAATAACATGGGATGTGGCCTCACCTGTCTGAACTGTTACCACAACGAATCCGGAAAACGTATCGATGGAGACATGAACATATTTTAACTTTCCAAATTCAAGTATATGAGTCACATCCATTTGCCATAAGTCATTAGGACGCAAGCCTCGAGGGTTGACTCCATAATGAGGCACAGGCTGGAGATGTGAACAGTCCGGACATTGTTTTACTATCTGACGTGCTGCTTCTCTGGTTATATTATACTGCAATCTCAAGCTCTGGCTATTTTGATGGTGGAGGCTATGAGCCTTTTGTGCCTTTTCTATTTGAGTCAAGGCAACGAGCTGAGTGGCAGAGTCTGCAATTTGATTTCCTGAGGTTAAAGGGCCTGGAAGATTAGAGTGAGCTTTAATATGGCCAATGTAAAATTTTTCACAGCGCAGCTGAATGGCCTGCTGTATCTGAAGAAACAAGTCCTGAATAACAGGATTGCTAGTGCTAATAAAAGGTACCGTTTCTAAATTTCTGATGGCATGAACTACATAATGACTGTCAGAGAATAAATTAAAAGACTGGGAAGCAAAGTCAAGCAATACCATATGAACTGCTCGAAGTTCAACTATTTGAGCTGAGGCTGGAGGTGTCTGCACTCTCTTGATGACCTTTTCATTGAGTGCATAGACAGCTACACCATTGCTAGATCCATCAGTAAAAACATTAGGTACAGCAGGAAGAGGAGCATGTGATACTATTGAAGGGAAGATTGGATCATGATGTTGAAAAAATTGAAGCAATTTATGCTTAGGATAATGATTATCTAAAGTTCCCACAAAATTAGCCAATGCAACAGGAAAACTGTTAGTAAACTGCATCAGGCCTTGAATCTGTGCTTTTGTAAAAGGAATAACAATAGAATCTGGCTCCTTTCCATAATATTTTCGAGCTTCCAAGCGGCTCTCCTGAATTAAACTGGCCACAAATTCATAATAAGGAGTAAGATTCTTTTGAGCAGCTACATGGAGGTGTATCCATCTAAGTGGCCCTTCTTGCCACAACACTGCTGTGGGTGTATGCTTGGTGTCCAAAACATACACATATAGAGGTTTAGAATAATCTAAAAAGGAAACATGCTGTTGCTGAATGGCTTCCTCAACCTTAGAAAGAGCCTTCCGTGCAGGCTCAGTAAGAGACCTGGGCGAGGTCGGATCAGAATCTCCTTTTAAAATTTCAAACAATGGCTTAAGATCTCCAGTAGTTAATCCCAAAGGACGCAGCCAATTAATATCTCCCAACAGTTTCTGAAAATCATTAAGAGATTTAAGATGATCTTTCCTAAGCTCTATTTTTTGTGGAGTGAAATACTGAGCAAACAACTGAAATCCCAAATAAGAATAAGGCTCACTTCTCTGTATTTTCTCAGGTGCAATAATAAGACCTGAGGCCGGAAGATTCTTTTTCATATCTGCAAAGCAAGCTAACAACATTCCTTCTTTCTTACAAGCCAATAAGATGTCATCCATATAATGAATGATATACACAGAAGGAAACTGTTTTCTGGTGTTATTAATTGCTTCACTAACAAACTTCTGACACAAGGTGGGGCTATTAGCCATACCTTGGGGAAGAACTCGCCATTGATATCTTTTAATAGGTTCCTTGAAGTTTGGACTAGGAATACTAAAAGCAAATCTCTTATAATCTTGGGGATCGAGTGGTATAGTATAAAAGCAATCTTTTAGATCTAACACTATTTTATAAGTATCCTTTGGAATAGCAGAAGGATGAGGTAATCCTGGCTGGAGAGCACCCATAACTTCCATAGTTTCATTTACTTTTCTCAAATCCTGCAACAATCTCCATTTTCCCGATTTTTTCTTAATTACAAAAATGGGTGAATTCCAGGGCGACGTAGATTCAACTACATGGCCCTTATCAAGCTGCTCCTGTACTAGCGCTTGAGCGGCTAATATTTTTTCTTGAGTAAGGGGCCCTTGATCAAACATCTGCTGAGTTACTTGAGTGCTTGGGCTAAAAAGATAAACTCCCATATTGCTCATAATGTCCCGTCCCCATAGGTTAACAGGGAGACCGGGGATAATGTATGGTTGGAAAGTCCCCTGATGTCCTTCCTCATCTTGCCATGACAATAAATTACTGCTTTGCTTAGGGGAATGAGACTGACCTATGCCCTGTAAGTCTGTGTTAGTGCATCGCATAGGCCAACTAGAAGGCCAATGTTCAGCAGATATACAGGATACATCAGCTCCAGTATCTAAAATCCCTTGAAAACTTTTTCCACTAATTTTAAGCTGCAAAACAGGTCAATCTCTTTTTATTTCCTGAACCCAATAAGCATCAGAGGAACCGAATCCTCGGTCTCCACGTTTCTGACTTTGACTATTTTTTCCTATTTTTACACGAGGCAAAATAATTAGCTGAGCTATGCGAGTCCCAGCAGGTATAACTGAAACATTTGAAGATGAATAAGTCATAATCTTAATTTCTCCAGTAAAGTCCTCATCAATAACTCCCGGGGAAACCTGAATCCCCTTCATAATGGAACTACCTCTTCCTAATAATAAACCTACAGTTCTTGGTGGTAGTGGCCCAAAAATCCCTGTGGGCAATGCTTGCATTCCCATCTCAGGAGTTAATACGATGTCGGTGGTGGAACAGTGGTCCAATCCTGCGCTGCCTGAGGTGGCCCGGAATAAATCTGTGATGTATTTCCTCTCAGAGGCTCGTTCCCTCTCTGTCCCTGCATCTGCGCTGGGATCTGCAGTGCCCCATAACATTGCTGACTCGGGGCCAGGGGCTGGCCCCTCACCCAGTTTCCCTGGATGGGCTTCCCATCTTTATCTGTCTTGGATTTGCATTCATTAGCCCAATGTTTTCCTCTCCTACATTTAGGACATATATCTGGAGGCTTTTTTTGTAGGAGCAGTTGAGTTCTCAGACTCCCCTTGCATGTGAGCTTCTTCACAAGCCATTTGAAGAGGGGATCATACAACAGAGTCCGACCCTGGCTTAACATAACCTGGCAGAGGCTGCAGCGGAGGACCCCACCTACAGGGCTCCTCAGGAGGAGGTGCAGAGGGATTAACTGTGGGGGGATCTTTACCCCAAGGATTCCATTGATCTCTAAAAGGAATCTGGGGACCCCGAGGACAATTTCCTCCATCCACAGCAACTTTAAGTTCTATCAACTGTCCCTGAATCTTTTTTATTTGATCTGCAAGAGAAAGTGCAGTGCCTGCAGGTTGCTCGTCTCCTTGAGCCATAGCCACCAATGGAGGGTATTTGTCCCTGTCATATTTAGCTGCCTCATCTTCTAATTTTTCCTGATCCTGAGGGTCTAAATCTTCCCAAGACTCAACCGGAGATTCCTGACAAACAGGCTCTTTATTAACCTTAAAAAATCCTTCTGTGTGTTTCTCTCCCTCTCCCTCCTCTCTCTCCGCCGGAGAAGCGGCAGATGGAAGAATTTCCTCGTTCCCAGCTTGTTTCACTTTCTCTAGCTTGCAACCCTTACGTTTAAGTCCATGGGCAGCATAATAACTTGTAACTGTTTTTCCACCTTTCTTTTGCAATTTTTATAAAACTTGTCAAACTGTTCTCTGCTCACCCGACTGCCACGGGCGGCAAGCAATTTCTTAAGTCCTCTAACATAAAGGTCCTTGCTGCTCGCGTGACCCATTTTTTCCCCTTTTTGGCCCTTTAATCAACAAAGAAAACAATCAGATGCCCGTCTTGCCGTGCCCCTCGTGGGACTAAATCTGTCTTGGCTAAGGCGCTTCGGTATAAGTCCCCGAACTGGTGGATTGAAATCCAGTCGCCGTTGTGCCGTATGACAGAAACGGAACCGCAGATTAGGGCCCAATCAAGCTCCGTGACAAGAAGTCGTGGAACTATCACTCATTCACACATCCATTCGACCGAGGGGTAATATTAAAGTGTCTTACTCACCACGCATCCACTGAAATAAGCTCCTCTACGAGCCGGGCCCTTGCCACGCGGTGTTCCTCACTGTTACCCCCGTATTCAGGTCCCTGTTCGGGCGCCAAGTGTGACGGGCCAGCCGCCACAAGTCGATCGGTTCCTGAATGGGGGAGTGGGAATGACTAAAAGACACTCACACAAATGATGATGGCGATCGCGGACTCCAGTGATGCTGAAGCCGCTGAGTTTATTTTACTGCACCCATATAAGCAGTTTGAGTACGTGCAACTTAGCAACGAAAGTATGCATTATCTTAGCAACTGTAAATTCTTTAACTTTTACATAGAGGATACAAAATTCACTGAAACTCTCAAAAGTAATTATCCTATCAATTGCCCTGATAGGCATCAGCCTTCTGTGTCTGGGAACTGGCCGCTCCTACCACATTCCTGAGCAGCTTGCAAGCACCCTCCAGGTGCAGGCAGAGACAATTGCCTCAGGGGAGGAAACAGGTTAAGCATAGTTAGCTGTAACCATGGCTCCCCACACAAACCGCTCCACCATGCTTCGGTAGGTTTTGGCCAGCACCTTACCCTGCTCGCTGCGCCATTTGTCGTGCAGGGCGGCCTGCGAGGTCTCTGGTCCTGCTCCCCACATAAGAATGCAGGATATGGTGAGGCCAAAAAGGAACACCCACGGAGCCATAGGTAGGGGAGTCATACCACTATGGTCTCACTGGAGGCTGGGTTCACCGGACGTGCGACCTGCTGTCCGCTTTTTCTGCCAACCGACCGACGACTCTCCTCGACTCCACTCCCCAGCGCAGCCGGGGTAGTTATATTAGTGGCCAATGGTTCAAGGGTTACAGCTGACGGCCATCTACTACCCGAGCCAGCACCTTTCCACGTGAGGCCGAGAGCCTGGAAACTGCTCTTTTGGGCTCTGTCCCCACACTCTACCCCTACAGGGTCTCGCCTCACCATCTACGCGGCAAGCGTCTTCCGCGAGGGTCCCTGTGCCATCTTAGCCTATTGGCACCTTATTTAACTCCCTATAGTCCACAGTCATTCGCCAGGTCCCATCTGGCTTCTTATTTTTTTTTTAATTTTATTAAATTTATTGGGGTGACAATTGTTAGTAAAATTACATAGATTTCAGGTGTACAATTCTGTATTACATCATCTATAAATCCCATTGTGTGTTCATCACCCAGAGTCAGTTCTCCTTCCATCACCATATATTCGATCCCCCTTACCCTCATCTCCCACCCCCCACCCCCCACCCCCCTTACCCTCTGGCTTCTTGACAGGCCATACTGGGGAGTTAAAGGGACTGTGCGTTGGCCTCACAATATGTGCCTTCCCCAATTCCAATATTGTACGACCAATCTCCTCCTGCCCTCCTGGCAGGCGGTACTGTCGCACTGAAATATGCGCCAGGGCTGTGGCAAACTTGAAGAGGGTGTTGAGCATTCCCGTGTGTCACCACTTCCACCACCTGGATCTGGAGACGGAACTCTCCTACCGACGTCTGTAAGCTGAGGCCATGAAGCACGTCCACCCCTAGAATATATTCCGGAACGGGGGAGACATAAACCTTGTAGGTACGAGGAGGGAGCCTTCCTATACCCAGTAGTAAGGAAACAGCTTTTACAGTTAGTCTTTCCCTCGTAGCCATCAATGCAGACTGCTCATCTGGGGAACAGTTCTGGGTTCCCATAAATGAGACTGCAGTCGGCGCCAGTGTCAACTAGGGCCAAAACCTTCTGCACATTAGAAGGGGACCAATGTATGGATAATTCCACGTGGGGCCTCCGGTCCCTGCTCGTCCCCTCTGACCGGGTACCTTGGCCCCACCCCTAATCAAGCTGCAAGGAGTCGGCCTCAAGCGGCTGCATGAAGTCCTGGAGGGACACGGGTCGCACGTTCCCAGACTCCTCCTTTATGCTTCTCCAGAAATACTGTTCCGGATGCAACTGTTTCCAAAGTTCCAGCAGGAGTGCATTGGGTTGTCGGTCTATTTTCTTCCGATCAACCCCTGCTGCCACGAGATCACGCCACATCTGTGCGCGTGTTACTCTCTGAGGCCCGTGACCTCGCCCCTTTACTTTTGATTTGGGCTTCCAGGTCTCAACTGTGCAGACCTCCTAACTTCCTTCTCCTCCGGCGTTCAACATCCCCTAGGATGGCCATGGCAGTTGTAACTTCATGGATGTGTCATCCCACATAGGGTGTAAGAATGGCATCCAAGGATCCAAAAGCACTCACAGGTGCAGTATACAAAACCACATCTCTCATGCTGGCTGTAAAAAGCTCGTCATCCGGCTCCCGCATATTAGGGTTGAAAATAGCATGTCTCATACCCATTTCACGGATGACTTGAGTAAATTCCGTATGTGACTGCCATTGACTCACAGTGTCTGGCAGCTTGGCCTGTCCCCATACTGTGCGTACCGCAGCAGTGAGCCACTCCATTAGAGAGTGGTTGCCCTTGTCTTGGGCCAACCTATGGCAGTTCTGTAACCTTTCTCGCAGGAACGGTTACACTGTCACGAAGGCTAGCTTTTCCAACTCGCCTGGGGAGCAGAGAATGTTGTCTGCTCCCTCATCCCATAAACGTAACAGCCAAGCCGACACTGATTCTCCAGGGCGCTGTCTGTACTGCCTCCCCAGCTCCTGCAACTCAGTGGGAGTGTAAGGAGTGTAGGTCATGAACTCAGTCACAGCTGGGTTGCCGGCAGCAACGCCCCTGGGGCCCACAGGTTGCTCACATTTTTCCGTTTGCTTCAAGATTGGCTGGACTTGGGGATTGGGAGCTACATTGTCTGCACTCGCTTCCTCCGCCTCTGCCTCAGAGTCTCCAGTGTGGGGCCCCTCTTCTAACAGGCGGCCCCAGGCTTCCAGCGCCTCCATCGGGACACGTGGTCCGGCACCTGGGCCATTTCATTCAGCGCATTTTCTGTGTTGAGACTCAAGGCCATGAGGAACATCCAGCCCACACAGCCGGCTGTAGCCTTCTCCTCCTCTGGCAACCGCTCAGCCTGAGCCTGCAGGGCCCTCTCCACGCTGGCCAGAGAGCCGTCCTTGTCCTCCCACCCCTCCTTGGGGGTCCAACTCTTGAGAACAGTGGCCACCCGACACCATACACTGTGTGGGGGCCACACGTCCTCCTGCCCAGAGTCAGACTCCATTCCTAGCTGGTCGGAATCCTGCTCGCCGTGCCAGGTGTCTGAGTGGGTGGTGGCCTCGGTGTATAATGTCCACAATCCTCAGAGCCTATAGCAGAAGCAGATCAACAAAAGGAGGACAACGCCTTCCATGGCCAAGAGGGAGGTGTGCCATCTGGAGGCTCGAGTTTCCCAGGCAGACCGTGCCTCCCACTCTCGGCGTTGCTCCTCATGGGCCTCCCGAAGCTGAACTTTTGTACGCATAAACTGCTCCACCATCTTTCGGTGAGTTTTGGCTGTCACCATAACCTGCTCACTGCGCCATTTGTCATGCGGGGTGTCATGCGGGGTTTCAGCTCCCACACCCCACACAAGAACACAGGATATGGTGAGGCCAAAAAGGACCACCCACAGAGCCATATGTAGAGGAGTCATACCACTATAGTCTCACTGGAGGTTGGATTCACACGACATGTGACCTGCTGCCTGCTTTTCTGCCAACCGACCGACGACTCTCTCCACCACAGCCGCGGCAGTTATATCAGTGGCCAATTGGTTAACCGGCTACAGCTGATGGCCAACTAGCCATAGCCGACAGCCATCTACTACCCGAGCCAGCAACTTTCCATGTGAGGCCAAGTGCCTGGAAACTGCTCTCTGGGGCTCTGTCTCCACAGGGTGGTTTTAAGGTGCTATGATGGTGGTGATCTGTTATACAGCAGTGGAAAAATAATGCATTAATAAAGGATAACTCTTTTGTAAAATGCCACTATTGACATAATTACTGAAAGATAGCCTGTTTCTCCTTTACTGTTTCAACAAGACCTATATACCCAGTATCCCCACTTCTAGTCAACAACATGCTTGCAATAAGAAAGAGAAATAAATGAAATCTCTAGGAATTGGAAATAAATTTCTCAGGATTTATAGATTATATGTCTGTACATGTAGAAATCCAAAAGGATCTGCAAATAAAACAATCAAGAAAACTATGACATCATGCCGGGTGTCATGCGGGGTCTCCGGTCCCGCCCCCCGCATAAGAATGTGAGGCCAAAAAGGAACACCCACGGAGCCACAGATAGGGGAGTCGTACCACTATATTCTCGCTGATGGCTGGGTTGGAGACACAGGAAGCAGGAGCCACACTATCCGCAACCTGCCGTCCACTTTTCTCTGCCAACCAACCTCACTTGCTAGCTACAATCCGCCATGCTAACTGCAAGCTGCTCTTGCTAGCTCAGCCACCATCTCTTGCTAGCCCCCATTTTCTGCTATCGTAGTCACGGCAGCTATATTAGTGGCCAATGACTCACTGGTTACAGCCGATGGCCATCCAATCACAGTTGATGGCCATTTACTACCTGAGCCAGCACCTTTCCATGTGAGGCCGAGAGCCTGGAAACTGCACTCCTGGCTCTGTCCCCATATATGAGAATTCAGCATCATAGCTGGACCGAAGGCCAATATGCAAAATGTCCATTTTATTTGTATAAGTTAGCAATAAACAGGGTATAAACTTGAGTTTTAAAATATTTATAATTAAATGTATCAATACACTGGGAATAAATGTAAAATACATATGCTAGATCACTACTGGAAATATTTTAAAACTTGAGAGTCAATCAGATTATTAAAACATTAATAGTTTGGAAAACTCCATAATATGAATGTCTTTCCTCCATAGTTTGTTCATAGAGTCAATCAATGCATTTTGAATCAAATCCTTGCTTTCTATTTGCAGAGCTTGAGAAGTGGATTATAAAAGGTACATGGAGCCCTTCCCCCTTTCTTCTTTCTGTTCCCCAACAGTTCACTTCACAAGTATGGGGACAAAAACAGGGAGTTGTGGGGCCCAGACTGAGGTGTGGGAACCTGGAAGGAAGAGGAAGGCATAGGTGGGGGAGGGCCCCCTGCACAGGGCTGGAGCTCAAGGCCCAGTGTCCCTGAGGCGAGGGGCAGGATGGGAGCAGAGATGGGGCTGGGTCAGGAGGCCTCACACAGGAGTACAGGGACAGCCCAGACGGGATCTCAGGGTCTGACGGGGGCCACCTACAGAAGGGGGGCCCGGCCCAGGGGATCTGAGAGGATGTGGTGAAGAGGGCACATACAGGGAGGGACAGCAGCGGGGTCAACAGCAGAGACGACCCAATGTGGGGCGTTGGAATCCAAGGGACAGTGAGGAGGACGTGTATGTGGGGACAGGTACATCAGAGCCTGGATCCATAGAAGGAGACTGGACAGGTAACGAAGATACTGATGATGGGAGCCAGTGTCCTGACAGACAGGGAGGTCACAAATAGAAGGGAAACCTAGAATGATCCATGTGCAGTTTGATTGGAATCGGAAGAATTGCTGAGAATTCATGGTTTTCAATACACTTGGTAGAGAACCATAGACCAATAGTTCTATAGATCCACAGGCTGTAGTCCTAGAGTCTCTAGAACCACAGACTCATGACATGACCACACACATAATCCCGGCTCCTCCCCGAGAAGCCCGTGAGCAGTGACAACCCCATGGCAATATGCACACCGAGCATAACTAATGCCCAGACCTTGGTTTCCCAAAATCACTCTACCCTAAGAGGATTCAGGGCTACTATGAAAAATGGCTACTTCCAGGGCTGGGGCAGAAAACCACAAGGTGAGCTTGTCCAGAGAGTAAGGAAGTGCTCAAAGACTAATGGGGACAGGTCAAAAGACATGAAGGGAGCTTGGAATGGCTACCACGGGCCAAATCTGGGGCAATTTAAGCACCAAAATAATAAGCTTTCTCTTCTCCCTCACGGTTTGCTTGTTTCCTTAGGTTTGATGTATTGATCAATGCAGGAGGGATGATAGAATAAGAATATCACCATTTGGCAACCACTGTAATAATTGACCCAAGCAAGAGTCATCAATGGATGCTCCATCTAGTCGGTGAGGTTTTGAGCCTATTTACAGAGGCTCAGAGTATCTCCACACAAGATATTTGGGAATTTCAAAGGGTAAATAGAAATTTTCCTGTGGACAAACCCGGCAGACTCTTCTTAACCTCATGATCAAAGTCAACGTTGCCAGTAACGGAACCAAGCACGTGCCTCCAGATGTGCTGCACTGGGAAGAAGTCAGCATCATTTGGGTGACATTTCTGCCCAGATGGCATAACCTGAAGCTACTAATGAGGAAGCAGCATACAATTCTAAACTGAGAGAGTGTCTGCAACATGACTGACCTATACTCTCCAAAATGTAAATGTCATGAAGAGCAGAGGGAGACTCAAGAACTGTCCCAGAGGAAAGCAGACTGAAGAAACATGACAGTTGGACACCATGTTGCATCTGGGATTTTCTTTGCCTCTAAGGGGTATTGTTGAGACAATTGGAAAAATAGGAACAAAGTCCATGGGTTAAATATTAATCCTGAACCAATTTTCACTTCCTGATTTTGATAATTATGCTACAGTTATGTAAGATAATCCCTTTTCTTTAGGAAATACACACTTAAGTATTTAGGAGTAAAGAGACAACTTACAAATGGTTGTTATATTATATACTTACATTGATATTTATCTAAAAAGAGAGGAGAAGAGAGAAAGTATAAAGCAAATACAGTAAAATGTTAACATTTGGGGTAAAGTACCCAGGAATTCTTTGTACGATTTGCAACTTTTCTGTAAGGCTGAAATTACCAACACAGAATATTTCT
>NC_133762.1:62508395-62544150 GCF_036562045.2 Rhinolophus sinicus
CTGGGTCAGGAGATGTGACGTGTAGCCAGTGAAGGGACGGAGATCGGGCGGGGCTCCGGGTCGCTGACGAGGGTCGAGGCCCAGACTGAAGGCTTGTGACGAAGGGTGGCTGCAGACTGGAGCTGCTGCGCCTGGTGGCGCGGGTGGCTCTCCTGGCTTTGGGCCAGTGGGTGGGGCCGGCCAGGGCCAGGGCCTGGGTTGCATGTCCCTAGGGCCGGAGGGGACTGAGAGGACCCTGCGACCCCCTCGGTGGCCCTGAGAGGTGGGGACAGCACAGCAGCAAGGGGGGTGTGCGGTTGTGGGGCTGGGCGCAGATGAGAGGGGTTGGGGTAGGGGGGCGGGGTAAAAGCCCTTCGGGGCATGGGAGTCCCAGGATGCCAGGGCGCCCAGACATATGTCACAGTCAGGGAAGTGACAGAGGCCCGTGGAGCCACTGGGGGGCGCGAAGGGGCCTCGCTGCGGGCCAGGAGTAGCCCGTCGCCCACACCAGCGGCGTCCGGAGGAGGCGGGGAGCGCGCGGGAGGCGCTCAGGCAGACGTGCTCGCCACCCGAACGGCCCAGCAGCATGGCGCGCGCTCAGAGGCAGGTCGGGAGCAGGCTCTTGCAGTGCCGGGAGCCGGGTCCCAGCGCCTAAGGCCAGACCACCCTGAACGCGCCAGATCTCGTCTGATCTCGGAAGCTAAGCAGGGCCGGGCCTGCTTAGTACTTGGATGGGAGACCGCCTGGGAATACCTGTAGGCTTTTGCTCGCCTCTCCTTTTGCAACGCCTCCCCGGCGAGGCTCCCTCCGAACCCCTGCCGCCCCTTGCCTCTCTGCAGCCGCCCAGCCAGCCCAAGGTCCCCCTGAACAGCAGAGGGTTAGCCGCCCGGCACTGCAAGCTGGCATCCCCGGCCGCACACCAGGCCCGTCGGCCAGGGCTCCCCCGCACACCCTCTTCTTAGTCCTCTTCAGTCCCGCAGGCCGTCATCTCGAACCCTTCGCCGACCCTAGGTCTCCGCCGCCGCCAGCGCTGCCCTCTCCCCCGCCGCCACCGCCAAATCCGCCACCATCACCGCGCTCCCCACAACCCCCTCCAGCGCTGCCCTCACCCCTGCCCCCGCCCTCGCCGCCGCCAGCGCTGTACTGCTTCAATCTCCCGCCTCTGCTCTCCCCTCCTCCGCCGCCAGCACCGCCCTCTTCCCCGCTACCGCCGCCGCAGGCTCAGCCTCCCGCGCCCAGCGCCCGCCGACACAGCCCCCAACGCTGCCGCCGCCTCCATCGCCGACCTCGCAACACTCCCGCGCCGCCGCCGCCGCCGCCGCCGCCATCACCGCGCCCCCCACACCCTCCGCCAGCGCTACCCTCGCCCCCTCCCCCCCCGCCGCCATCGCTGTACTCCGTCAAACTCCCTCTTCTGCTCTCGCCCCCTCTGCCGCCAGCACCGCGCTCCCCATCCCCGCCGCCAGTGCTGCCCTCTCCCCACCCCGCCCCCGCCGCCGCCATTGCCGCACTCCCTCAATCTCCCTCCTCTGCTCTCCCGCCTCCAGCACCGCCATCTCCCCGCCCCGCCCCGCCGCCACCATCGCCATACTCCCTCAATCTCCCGCCTCTGCTCTCCCCCACCCCGCCGCCGCCGCCATTGCTCCCGTGCCCGGCGCCCACCGTCAAAGCCCCATTGTCGCCGCCGCCATCGCCGCCCTGGCGCCATCCTCGCGGTTGCCATCGACTACCTCCCCACCATCCCCTGCCTCCGCCGCCGCAGCGCCCCGCCGCCGCCGCCGCCGCCGCGGATCCTCCCACAACTCCCAAGCCCAGGGTTGCCTGCTGGTGCAGGCCTCCAGCAGCCAGGGGTAAACCTGGTGGCGGTAGGGGGCGGGGTGTATGGCGGTCTGGGTCGGGAGTCCCAGGATGCCAGAGTTCCACGACTTCTGGCACCATCAGGAAGTGGCAGTGTCCCATGGGGCCTCGGGTGGCGCGAAGGGGCCTCGCTGCCGGCCAGGAGTAGCCCGCCGCCCACGCCAGGGGCATTCGGAAGAGGCGGGGAGCGGACTGGGGGAAGCGGTGCTGGCAGAGCCGGCCTGCGGGTCGATGCTCGCCACCGGCGGCGCATCTGCATGGCGCGCGCTCACGAGGCAGGCCGGGAGCAGACTCCTGGGGCACGGGGAGCCGGGTACCAGCGTCTACCGCCATACCACCCTGAACGCGCCCGATCTCCTCTGATCTCGGGAGCTAAGCAGGGAGGGGCCTGGTTAGTTCTTGGATGGGAGACCGCCTGGGAATACCTGTAGGCTTTTGCTCGCCTCTCCTTTTGCACCGCCCCGGCGTGGCTCCTCCGAACCCCTGCCGCCCCTTGCCCCTCTGCAGCCGCCCAGCCAGCCGAAGGTCCCCTGGCCAGTGGCCGGTCAGCCACCCGGCACTACAAGCTGGCAGCCCGGGCCGCACACCAGGCCCGTCGGCCAGGGGTCAGCCCCTCACCCTCTTCTTAGTCCTCTTCGCTGAGGCAGGCAGTCAGCCAGCAGCAGTTAGCCGAGCCTGTGTCTCCGCCGGCAGGCACCTCTCCCCACACCACTGCGCGCCCCCTCCCATCGCCCACAAGAGCCAGGAACCTTCCCTTCCCGCCGTTCGCGGTGGCCCCAACACACAGGGTACAAAGAGCCGGGTCAAACCAGGGGACGGATGGAGCACCACCCCAACACACCGCACGCCCCCGGACTCCAGGAGAGACCACCACAAGCGGAATTGCAGGCACGCAGGCACACAGTCCTCTCAACCAGGATGCCTGTGGGTGCCACTCTCCTCCCGCGGCGGGGGGTTCCTGGGCGGGGCTCGGAGCCCACTGGCCCTCCCGCCCGGCCTGGGGGCTTCAAGGGTGACTTTCAATGCCGGGCACTGCCTCCTCCGTGGAGCCCAGCCACGGGCATGACCACACTTCGGTTTTGAAGCTGCCACTTCAAAGCAGCGTCAGTGCGTCTGTCCCGTCCGTGTGCCCGCTAGTGCGTCCCTCCCCCTCCCCACCCCATGTCTCGCTGTCTCTGCGACGTGCCTGTTGGGCTCTGGCTCTCGCTCAGGAGCTCTCTCCCGCGTGCCAGCCCCTCTTTCTCTGTCTCTGTCCATGTCTCTCTGTATGTCTAGGTACATACAGGTACATATAGGTGTATATTTCGATCTCGCTCCGTCTTACTCCTCCTCCCGTTTTGTCTGTCGGGCCCTGTCCTGCAGGGACTCTAGTCCCTCTGCCCGCACAAGAACGCAGGATATGGCGAGGCCAGAAGGAACACCAACAGAGCCACGGATAGGGAGCTCACAGCACTATGTCTCACGGGCGGCTGGCTCGGGACACGGCAAGCGAGCCGCCCGATCGCCGACCTGCCGGCCGCTTCTCTGCCAACCCACCGACACACCGCCCGTCGACCCACCAAGCCGGCCCACTGCAATCCGCGCCCCTCTGCAATTTGCAGTCCACCATCCGCGCTTCCTAGCTTGGCCACCGCAGCTCCTCCGGTGGCCAATGGCCAACTGGCAACAGCTGATGGCCAAGCGGTCACAGCTGATGACCATGCAGCCCCAAGCAGCACCCCTCCACGCGAGGCCCAGAGCCTGGAGAGTGCTCTCTGGGAGTCTGTCCCCACAGTCCCCGTCTGTCTCTCTCCGCCACTCTCTTGCTCCGTCTCTGGCCTTCCCTCATCCTCTCTCTCACCTCCCTGGGTCAGGAGATGTGACGTGTAGCCAGTGAAGGGACCGGAGATCGGGCGGGGCTCCGGGTCGCTGACGAGGGTCGAGGGCCCAGACTGAAGGCTTGTGACGAAGGGTGGCTGCAGACTGGAGCTGCTGCCCCTGGTGGCGCGGGTGGCTCTCCTGGCTTTGGGCCAGTGGGTGGGGCCGGCCAGGGCCGGGCCTGGGTTGCATGTCCCTAGGGCGGAGGGACTGAGAGGACCCTGCGACCCCTCGGTGGCCCTGAGAGGTGGGGACAGCACAGCAGCAAGGGGGTGTGCGGTTGTGGGGCTGGGCGCAGATGAGAGGGGTTGGGGTAGGGGGCGGGGTAAAGCCCTTCGGGGCATGGGAGTCCCAGGATGCCAGGGCGCCCAGACATATGTCACAGTCAGGGAAGTGACAGAGGCCCGTGGAGCCACTGGGGGGCGCGAAGGGGCCTCGCTGCGGGCCAGGAGTAGCCCGTCGCCCACACCAGCGGCGTCCGGAGGAGGCGGGGAGCGGGCGGGAGGCGCTCAGGCAGACATGCTCGCCACCCGAGCGGCCCAGCAGCATGGCGCGCGCTCAGAAGCACGTCGGGAGCAGGCTCTTGGGGCGCCGGGAGCCGGGTCCCAGCGTCTGCAGCCATACCACCCTGAACGCGCCCGATCTCCTCTGATCTCGGGAGCTAAGCAGGGAGGGGCCTGCTTAGTACTTGGATGGGAGACCGCCTGGGAATACCTGTAGGCTTTGCTCGCCTCTCCTTTTGCAACGCCTCCCGGCGAGGCTCCTCCGAACCCCTGCCGCCCCTTGCCTCTCTGCAGCCGCCCAGCCAGCCCAAGGTCCCCTGACCAGCAGAGGGTTAGCCGCCCGGCACTGCAAGCTGGCATCCCGGCCGCACACCAGGCCCGTCGGCCAGGGCTCCCCGCACACCCTCTTCTTAGTCCTCTTCAGTCCCGCAGGCCGTCATCTCGAACCCTTCGCCGACCCTAGGTCGCCGCCGCCCGCCAGCGCTGCCCTCTCCCCGCCGCCACCGCCAAATCCGCCACCATCACCGCGCTCCCCACAACCCCTCCAGCGCTGCCCTCACCCCTGCCCCCGCCCTCGCCGCCGCCAGCGCTGTACTGCTTCAATCTCCCGCCTCTGCTCTCCCTCCTCCGCCGCCAGCACCGCCCTCTTCCCGCTACCGCCCGCAGGCGCCAACCCTCCCCGCGCCCAGCGCCCGCCGACACAGCCCCCAACGCTGCCGCCGCCTCCATCGCCGACCTCGCAACACTCCCGCGCCGCCGCCGCCGCCGCCGCCGCCGCCATCACCGCGCTCCCCACACCCTCCGCCAGCGCTACCCTCGCCCCCTCCCCCGCCGCCGCCATCGCTGTACTCCGTCAAACTCCCTCTTCTGCTCTCGCCCCCTCTGCCGCCAGCACCGCGCTCCCCATCCCCGCCGCCAGTGCTGCCCTCTCCCCCACCCCCCCCCCGCCGCCGCCATTGCCGCACTCCCTCAATCTCCCTCCTCTGCTCTCCCCGCCTCCAGCACCGCCATCTCCCCCGCCCCCGCCCCCGCCGCCACCATCGCCATACTCCCTCAATCTCCCGCCTCTGCTCTCCCCCCACCCCCCGCCGCCGCCGCCATTGCTCCCCGTGCCCCGGCGCCCACCGTCAAAGCCCCCATTGTCGCCGCCGCCATCGCCGCCCTGGCGCCATCCTCGCGGTTGCCATCGACTACCTCCCCACCATCCCCTGCCTCCGCCGCCGCAGACGCCCCCGCCGCCGCCGCCGCCATAGGATCCTCCCACAACTCCCAAGCCCAGGGTTGCCTGCTGGTGCAGGGCTCCAGCAGCCTTGGGGGTAAACCTGGTGGCGGTAGGGGGGCGGGGTGTATGGCGGTCTGGGTCCGGGGAGTCCCAGGATGCCAGAGTTCCACGACTTCTGGCACCATCAGGGAAGTGGCAGTGTCCCATGGGGCCTCGGGTGGCGCGAAGGGGCCTCGCTGCCGGCCAGGAGTAGCCCGCCGCCCACGCCAGGGGCATTCGGAAGAGGCGGGGAGCCGGACTGGGGGGGGTACGCGGTGCTGGCAGAGTCGGCCAGCGGGTCGATGCTCGCCACCGGAGCCACGCATCTGCATGGCGGGCGCTCACGAGGCAGGCCGGGAGCAGGCTCTTGGGGCGCGGGAGCCGGGTCCCAGCGTCTACGGCCATACCACCCTGAACGCGCCCGATCTCCTCTGATCTCGGGAGCTAAGCAGGGAGGGGCCTGGTTAGTACTTGGATGGGAGACCGCCTGGGAATACCTGTAGGCTTTTGCTTGCCTCTCCTTTTGCTCCGCCGCCCTGGCGTGGCTCCCTCCAAAACCCGGCCGCCCCTTGCCCCTCTGCAGCCGCCCAGCCAGCGAAAGGTCCCCCTGGCCAGGGGCCCGTCAGCCACCCGGCACTACAAGCTGGCAGCCCCGGCCGCACACCAGGCCCGTCGGCCAGGGGTGGGGCCCTCACCCTCTTCTTAGTCCTCTTCGCTGAGGCAGGCAGTCAGCCAGCAGCAGTTAGCCGAGCCTGTGTCTCCGCCGGCAGGCACCTCTCCCCACAGCACTGGGCGCGCCCTCCCATCGCCCACAAGAGCCAGGAACCTTCCCTTCCCGCCGTTCGCGGTGGCCCCAACACACAGGGTACAAAGAGCCGGGTCAAACCAGGGGACTGATGGAGCACCACCCCAACACACCGCACGCCCTCGGACTCCAGGAGAGACCACCACAAGCGGAAGTGCAGGCACGCAGGCACACAGCCCTCTCAACCAGGGTGCCTGTGGGCTGCCACTCTCCTCCCGCGGGGCGGGGGGTTCCTGGGCGGGGCTCGGAGCCCACTGGCCCTCCCGCCCGGCCCGGGGGCTTCAAGGGTGACTTTCAATGCCCGGGCACTGCCTCCTTAGTGGAGCCCAGCCACGGGCATGACCACACTTCGGTTTTGAAGCTGCCACTTCAAAGCAGCGTCAGTGCGTCTGTCCCGTCCGTGTGCCCGCTAGTGCGTCCCTCCCCCTCCCCCACCCCATGTCTCGCTGTCTCTGCGACGTGCCTGTTGGGCTCTGGCTCTCGCTCAGGAGCTCTCTCCCCGCGTGCCAGCCCCCTCTTTCTCTGTCTCTGTCCATGTCTCTCTGTATGTCTAGGTACATACAGGTACATATAGGTGTATATTTCGATCTCGCTCCGTCTTACTCCTCCTCCCGTTTTGTCTGTCGGGCCCTGTCCTGCGGGGACTCTAGTCCCTCTGCCCGCACAAGAACGCAGGATATGGCGAGGCCAAGAAGGAACACCAACAGAGCCACGGATAGGGAGCTCACAGCACTATGTCTCACGGGCGGCTGGCTCGGAGACACGGCAAGCCGGAGCCGCCCGATCCCCGACCTGCCGGCCGCTTCTCTGCCAACCCACCGACACACCGCCCGTCGACCCACCAAGCCGGCCCACTGCAATCCGCGCCCCTCTGCAATTTGCAGTCCACCATCCGCGCTTCCTAGCTTGGCCACCGCAGCTCCTCCGGTGGCCAATGGCCAACGGGCAACAGCTGATGGCCAAGCGGTCACAGCTGATGACCATGCAGCCCCCAAGCAGCACCCCTCCACGCGAGGCCCAGAGCCTGGAGAGTGCTCTCTGGGAGTCTGTCCCCACAGTCCCCGTCTGTCTCTCTCCGCCACTCTCTTGCTCCGTCTCTGGCCTTCCCTCATCCTCTCTCTCACCTCCCTGGGTCAGGAGATGTGACGTGTAGCCAGTGAAGGGACCGGAGATCGGGCGGGGCTCCGGGTCGCTGACGAGGGTCGAGGGCCCAGACTGAAGGCTTGTGACGAAGGGTGGCTGCAGACTGGAGCTGCTGCGCCCTGGTGGCGCGCGGGTGGCTCTCCCTGGCTTTGGGCCAGTGGGTGGGGCCGGCCAGGGCCCGGGCCTGGGTTGCATGTCCCTAGGGCCGGAGGGGACTGAGAGGACCCTGCGACCCCCTCGGTGGCCCTGAGAGGTGGGGACAGCACAGCAGCAAGGGGGGTGTGCGGTTGTGGGGCTGGGCGCAGATGAGAGGGGTTGGGGTAGGGGGGCGGGGTAAAAGCCCTTCGGGGCATGGGAGTCCCAGGATGCCAGGGCGCCCAGACATATGTCACAGTCAGGGAAGTGACAGAGGCCCGTGGAGCCACTGGGGGGCGCGAAGGGGCCTCGCTGCGGGCCAGGAGTAGCCCGTCGCCCACACCAGCGGCGTCCGGAGGAGGCGGGGAGCGCGCGGGAGGCGCCCAGGCAGACGTGCCCGCCACCCGAACGGCCCAGCAGCATGGCGCGCGCTCAGAGGCAGGTCGGGAGCAGGCTCTTGGAGTGCCGGGAGCCGGGTCCCAGCGCCTAAGGCCAGACCACCCTGAACGCGCCAGATCTCGTCTGATCTCGGAAGCTAAGCAGGGCCGGGCCTGCTTAGTACTTGGATGGGAGACCGCCTGGGAATACCTGTAGGCTTTTGCTCGCCTCTCCTTTTGCAACGCCTCCCCGGCGAGGATCCCTCCGAACCCCTGCCGCCCCTTGCCTCTCTGCAGCCGCCCAGCCAGCCCAAGGTCCCCCTGACCAGCAGAGGGTTAGCCGCCCGGCACTGCAAGCTGGCATCCCCGGCCGCACACCAGGCCCGTCGGCCAGGGCTCCCCCGCACACCCTCTTCTTAGTCCTCTTCAGTCCCGCAGGCCGTCATCTCGAACCCTTCGCCGACCCTAGGTCTCCGCCGCCGCCGCCAGCGCTGCCCTCTCCCCCGCCGCCACCGCCAAATCCGCCACCATCACCGCGCTCCCCACAACCCCCTCCAGCGCTGCCCCCCCCCCCCCCCCCCCCCCCCCCCCCGCCAGCGCTGTCCTGCTCCAACCCCCCGCCTCTGCCCCCCCCTCCTCCGCCGCCAGCCCCGCCCTCTCCCCCGCTACCCCCGCCGCAGGCGCCAACCCTCCCCGCGCCCAGCGCCCGCCGACACAGCCCCCAACGCTGCCGCCGCCTCCATCGCCGACCTCGCAACACTCCCGCGCCGCCGGCGCCGCCGCCGCCGCCGCCGCCATCACCGCGCTCCCCACCCCTCCGCCAGCGCTACCCTCGCCCCTCCCCGCCCCCGCCGCCGCCATCTCCGTACTCCATCAAACTCCCTCTTCTGCTCTCGCCCCCTCTGCCGCCAGCACCGCGCTCCCCATCCCCGCCGCCAGTGCTGCCCTCTCCCCCACCCCCCCCCCCCCCGCCGCCATTGCCGCACTCCCTCAATCTCCCTCCTCTGCTCTCCCCGCCTCCAGCACCGCCATCTCCCCCGCCCCCCCCCCCCCCGCCACCATCGCCATCCTCCCTCAATCTCCCCCCCCTGCTCTCCCCCCCCCCCCCGCCGCCGCCGCCATTGCTCCCCGTGCCCCGGCGCCCACCGTCAAAGCCCCCATTGTCGCCGCCGCCATCGCCGCCCTGGCACCATCCTCGCGGTTGCCATCGACTACCTCCCCACCATCCCCTGCCTCCGCCGCCCCGCCGCCGCCGCCCGCCGACTCCCAAGCCCAGGGTTGCCTGCTGGTGCAGGCCTCCAGCAGCAGGGGTAAACCTGGTGGCGGTAGGGGCGGGGTGTATGGCGGTCTGGGTCGGAGTCCCAGGATGCCAGAGTTCCACGACTTCTGGCACCATCAGGAAGTGGCAGTGTCCCATGGGGCCTCGGGTGGCGCGAAGGGCCTCGCTGCCGGCCAGGAGTAGCCCGCCGCCCACGCCAGGGGCATTCGGAAGAGGCGGGGAGCGGACTGGGGGAAGCGGTGCTGGCAGAGCCGGCCTGCGGGTCGATGCTCGCCACCGGGCGGCGCATCTGCATGGCGCGCGCTCACGAGGCAGGCGGGAGCAGACTCCTGGGGCACGGGGCGGGTACCAGCGTCTACCGCCATACCACCCTGAACGCGCCCGATCTCCTCTGATCTCGGGAGCTAAGCAGGAGGGGCCTGGTTAGTTCTTGGATGGGAGACCGCCTGGGAATACCTGTAGGCTTTTGCTCGCCTCTCCTTTTGCACCGCCCCCCCCCCCCCCCCCCGTGGCTCCCTCCGAACCCCTGCCGTCCCTTGCCCCTCTGCAGCCGCCCAGCCAGCCGAAGGTCCCCCTGGCCAGTGGCCGGTCAGCCACCCGGCACTACAAGCTGGCAGCCCCGGCCGCACACCAGGCCCGTCGGCCAGGGGTCAGCCCCTCACCCTCTTCTTAGTCCTCTTCGCTGAGGCAGGCAGTCAGCCAGCAGCAGTTAGCCGAGCCTGTGACTCCGCCGGCAGGCACCTCTCCCCACACCCCTGCGCGCCTCCTCCCATCGCCCACAAGAGCCAGGAACCTTCCCTTCCCGCCGTTCGCGGTGGCCCCAACACACAGGGTACAAAGAGCCGGGTCAAACCAGGGGACGGATGGAGCACCACCCCAACACACCGCACGCCCTCGGACTCCAGGAGAGACCACCACAAGCGGAAGTGCAGGCACGCAGGCACACAGCCCTCTCAACCAGGGTGCCTGTGGGTGCCACTCTCCTCCAGCGGGGGAGGGGGGTTCCTGGGCGGGGCTCGGAGCCCACTGGCCCTCCCGCCCGGCCTGGGGGCTTCAAGGGTGACTTTCAATGCCCGGGCACTGCCTCCTCCGTGGAGCCCAGCCACGGGCATGACCACACTTCGGTTTTGAAGCTGCCACTTCAAAGCAGCGTCAGTGCGTCTGTCCCCGTCCGTGTGCCCGCTAGTGCGTCCCTCCCCCCTCCCCCACCCCATGTCTCGCTGTCTCTGCGACGTGCCTGTTGGGCTCTGGCTCTCGCTCAGGAGCTCTCTCCCCGCGTGCCAGCCCCCTCTTTCTCTGTCTCTGTCCATGTCTCTCTGTATGTCTAGGTACATACAGGTACATATAGGTGTATATTTCGATCTCGCTCCGTCTTACTCCTCCTCCCGTTTTGTCTGTCGGGCCCTGTCCTGCGGGGTCTCTAGTCCCTCTGCTCGCACAAGAACGCAGGATATGGCGAGGCCAAGAAGGAACACCAACAGAGCCACGGATAGGGAGCTCACAGCACTATGTCTCACGGGCGGCTGGCTCGGAGACACGGCAAGCCGGAGCCGCCCGATCGCCGACCTGCCGGCCGCTTCTCTGCCAACCCACCGACACACCGCCCGTCGACCCACCAAGCCGGCCCACTGCAATCCGCGCCCCTCTGCAATTTGCAGTCCACCATCCGCGCTTCCTAGCTTGGCCACCGCAGCTCCTCCGGTGGCCAATGGCCAACGGGCAACAGCTGATGGCCAAGCGGTCACAGCTGATGACCATGCAGCCCCCAAGCAGCACCCCTCCACGCGAGGCCCAGAGCCTGGAGAGTGCTCTCTGGGAGTCTGTCCCCACAGTCCCCGTCTGTCTCTCTCCGCCACTCTCTTGCTCCGTCTCTGGCCTTCCCTCATCCTCTCTCTCACCTCCCTGGGTCAGGAGAGGTGACGTGTAGCCAGTGAAGGGACGGAGATCGGGCGGGGCTCCGGGTCGCTGACGAGGGTCGAGGCCCAGACTGAAGGCTTGTGACGAAGGGTGGCTGCAGACTGGAGCTGCTGCGCCTGGTGGCGCGGGTGGCTCTCCTGGCTTTGGGCCAGTGGGTGGGGCCGGCCAGGGCCAGGGCCTGGGTTGCACATCCCTAGGGTGGAGGGGACTGAGAGGACCCTGCGACCCCCTCGGTGGCCCTGAGAGGTGGGGACAGCACAGCAGCAAGGGGGGTGTGCGGTTGTGGGGCTGGGGGGAGATGAGAGGGGTTGGGGTAGGGGGGCGGGGGAAAAGCCCTTCGGGGCATGGGAGTCCCAGGATGCCAGGGCGCCCAGACATATGTCACAGTCAGGGAAGTGACAGAGGCCCGTGGAGCCACTGGGGGGCGCGAAGGGGCCTCGCTGCGGGCCAGGAGTAGCCCGTCGCCCACACCAGCGGCGTCCGGAGGAGGCGGGGAGCGGGCGGGAGGCGCTCAGGCAGACGTGCTCGCCACCCGAGCGGCCCAGCAGCATGGCGTGCGCTCAGAAGCAGGTCGGGAGCAGGCTCTTGGAGTGCCGGGAGCCGGGTCCCAGCGTCTACGGCCATACCACCCTGAACGCGCCCGATCTCCTCTGATCTCGGGAGCTAAGCAGGGAGGGGCCTGGTTAGTACTTGGATGGGAGACCGCCTGGGAATACCTGTAGGCTTTTGCTCGCCTCTCCTTTTGCAACGCCTCCCCGGCGAGGATCCCTCCGAACCCCTGCCGCCCCTTGCCTCTCTGCAGCCGCCCAGCCAGCCCAAGGTCCCCCTGACCAGCAGAGGGTTAGCCGCCCGGCACTGCAAGCTGGCATCCCCGGCCGCACACCAGGCCCGTCGGCCAGAGCTCCCCCCCACACCCTCTTCTTAGTCCTCTTCCGTCCCGCAGGCCGTCATCTCGAACCCTTCGCCGACCCTAGGTCGCCGCCGCCGCCGCCAGCGCTGCCCTCTCCCCCGCCGCCACCGCCAAATCCGCCACCATCACCGCGCTCCCCACAACCCCCTCCAGCGCTGCCCTCACCCCTGCCCCCGCCCTCGCCGCCGCCAGCGCTGTACTGCTTCAATCTCCCGCCTCTGCTCTCCCCTCCTCCGCCGCCAGCACCGCCCTCTTCCCCGCTACCGCCGCCGCAGGCTCATCCCCTCCCGCGCCCAGCGCCCGCCGACACAGCCCCCAACGCTGCCGCCGCCTCCATCGCCGACCTCGCAACACTCCCGCCGCCGCCGCCGCCGCCGCCGCCGCCGCCGCCATCACCGCGCTCCCCACCCCTCCGCCAGCGCTACCCTCGCCCCTCCCCGCCCCCGCCGCCGCCATCGCTGTACTCCATCAAACTCCCTCTTCTGCTCTCGCCCCTCTGCCGCCAGCACCGCGCTCCCCATCCCCGCCGCCAGTGCTGCCCTCTCCCCACCCCCGCCCCCGCCGCCGCCGCCATTGCCGCACTCCCTCAATCTCCCTCCTCTGCTCTCCCCGCCTCCAGCACCGCCATCTCCCCCCCCCCCCCCCCCCCCCCCCCCCTCGCCATACTCCCTCAATCTCCCCCCTCTGCTCTCCCCCCACCCCCCGCCGCCGCCGCCATTGCTCCCCGTGCCCCGGCGCCCACCGTCAAAGCCCCCATTGTCGCCGCCGCCATCGCCGCCCTGGCACCATCCTCGCGGTTGCCATCGACTACCTCCCCACCATCCCCTGCCCCCGCCGCCGCAGACGCCCCCGCCGCCGCCGCCGCCGCCGCGGGATCCTCCCACAACTCCCAAGCCCAGGGTTGCCTGCTGGTGCAGGCCTCCAGCAGCCTTGGGGGTAAACCTGGTGGCGGTAGGGGGGCGGGGTGTATGGCGGTCTGGGTCCGGGGAGTCCCAGGATGCCAGAGTTCCACGACTTCTGGCACCATCAGGGAAGTGGCAGTGTCCCATGGGGCCTCGGGTGGCGCGAAGGGGCCTCGCTGCCGGCCAGGAGTAGCCCGCCGCCCACGCCAGGGGCATTCGGAAGAGGCGGGGAGCGGACTGGGGGAAGCGGTGCTGGCAGAGCCGGCCTGCGGGTCGATGCTCGCCACCGGAGCGGCGCATCTGCATGGCGCGCGCTCACGAGGCAGGCCGGGAGCAGACTCCTGGGGCACGGGGAGCTGGGTCCCAGTGTCTACCGCCATACCACCCTGAACACGCCCGATCTCCTCTGATCTCGGGAGCGAAGCAGGGAGGGGCCTGGTTAGTTCTTGGATGGGAGACCGCCTGGGAATACCTGTAGGCTTTTGCTCGCCTCTCCTTTTGCACCGCCCCCCCCCCCCGCGTGGCTCCCTCCGAACCCCTGCCGTCCCTTGCCCCTCTGCAGCCGCCCAGCCAGCCGAAGGTCCCCCTGGCCAGTGGCCGGTCAGCCACCCGGCACTACAAGCTGGCAGCCCCGGCCGCACACCAGGCCCGTCGGCCAGGGGTCAGCCCCTCACCCTCTTCTTAGTCCTCTTCGCTGAGGCAGGCAGTCAGCCAGCAGCAGTTAGCCGAGCCTGTGTCTCCGCCGGCAGGCACCTCTCCCCACACCACTGCGCGCCCCCTCCCTTCGCCCACAAGAGCCAGGAACCTTCCCTTCCCGCCGTTCGCGGTGGCCCCAACACACAGGGTACAAAGAGCCGGGTCAAACCAGGGGACGGATGGAGCACCACCCCAACACACCGCACGCCCTCGGACTCCAGGAGAGACCACCGCAAGCGGAAGTGCAGGCACGCAGGCACACAGCCCTCTCAACCAGGGTGCCTGTGGGTGCCACTCTCCTCCCGCGGGGGGGGGGGTTCCTGCGCGGGGCTCGGAGCCCACTGGCCCTCCCGCCCGGCCTGGGGGCTTCAAGGGTGACTTTCAATGCCCGGGCACTGCCTCCTCCGTGGAGCCCAGCCACGGGCATGACCACACTTCGGTTTTGAAGCTGCCACTTCAAAGCAGCGTCAGTGCGTCTGTCCCCGTCCGTGTGCCCGCTAGTGCGTCCCTCCCCCCTCCCCCACCCCATGTCTCGCTGTCTCTGCGACGTGCCTGTTGGGCTCTGGCTCTCGCTCAGGAGCTCTCTCCCCGCGTGCCAGCCCCCTCTTTCTCTGTCTCTGTCCATGTCTCTCTGTATGTCTAGGTACATACAGGTACATATAGGTGTATATTTCGATCTCGCTCCCTCTTACTCCTCCTCCCGTTCTGTCTGTCGGTCCCTGTCCTACGGGGACTCTAGTCCCTCTGCCCGCACAAGAACGCAGGATATGGCGAGGCCAAGAAGGAACACCAACAGAGCCACGGATAGGAGCTCACAGCACTATGTCTCACGGGCGGCTGGCTCGAGACACGGCAAGCGAGCCGCCCGATCCCCGACCTGCCGGCCGCTTCTCTGCCAACCCACCGACACACCGCCCGTCGACCCACCAAGCCGGCCCACTGCAATCCGCGCCCCTCTGCAATTTGCAGTCCACCATCCGCGCTTCCTAGCTTGGCCACCGCAGCTCCTCCGGTGGCCAATGGCCAACGGGCAACAGCTGATGGCCAAGCGGTCACAGCTGATGACCATGCAGCCCCCAAGCAGCACCCCTCCACGCGAGGCCCAGAGCCTGGAGAGTGCTCTCTGGGAGTCTGTCCCCACAGTCCCCGTCTGTCTCTCTCCGCCACTCTCTTGCTCCGTCTCTGGCCTTCCCTCATCCTCTCTCTCACCTCCCTGGGTCAGGAGATGTGACGTGTAGCCAGTGAAGGGACCGGAGATCGGGCGGGGCTCCGGGTCGCTGACGAGGGTCGAGGGCCCAGACTGAAGGCTTGTGACGAAGGGTGGCTGCAGTCTGGAGCTGCTGCGCCCTGGTGGCGCGGGAGGCTCTCCTGGCTTTGGGCCAGTGGGTGGGGCCAGGGCCAGGGCCAGGGCCTGGGTTGCACGTCCCTAGGGTGGAGGGGACTGAGAGGACCCTGCGACCCCCTCGGTGGCCCTGAGAGGTGGGGACAGCACAGCAGCAAGGGGGGTGTGCGGTTGTGGGGCTGGGGGGAGATGAGAGGGGTTGGGGTAGGGGGGGGGGGGTAAAAGCCCTTCGGGGCCTGGGGAGTCCCAGGATGCCAGGGCGCCCAGACATATGTCACAGTCAGGGAAGTGACAGAGGCCCGTGGAGCCACTGGGGGGCGCGAAGGGGCCTCGCTGCGGGCCAGGAGTCGCCCGTCGCCCACACCAGCGGCGTCCGGAGGAGGCGGGGAGCGGGCGGGAGGCGCTCAGGCAGACGTGCTCGCCACCCGAACGGCCCAGCAGCATGGCGCGCGCTCAGAGGCAGGTCGGGAGCAGGCTCTTGGAGTGCCGGGAGCCGGGTCCCAGCGCCTAAGGCCAGACCACCCTGAACGCGCCAGATCTCGTCTGATCTCGGAAGCTAAGCAGGGCCGGGCCTGCTTAGTACTTGGATGGGAGACCGCCTGGGAATACCTGTAGGCTTTGCTCGCCTCTCCTTTTGCAACGCCTCCCCGGCGAGGATCCCTCCGAACCCCTGCCGCCCCTTGCCTCTCTGCAGCCGCCCAGCCAGCCCAAGGTCCCCCTGACCAGCAGAGGGTTAGCCGCCCGGCACTGCAAGCTGGCATCCCCGGCCGCACACCAGGCCCGTCGGCCAGGGCTCCCCCGCACACCCTCTTCTTAGTCCTCTTCAGTGCCGCAGGCCTTCATCTCCAACCCTTCGCCGACCCTAGGTCGCCGCCGCCGCCGCCAGCGCTGCCCTCTCCCCCGCCGCCACCGCCATTTCCGCCACCATCACCGCGCTCCACACAACCCCCTCCAGCGCTGCCCTCACCCCTGCCCCCGCCCTCGCCGCCGCCAGCGCTGTACTGCTTCAATCTCCCGCCTCTGCTCTCCCCTCCTCCGCCGCCAGCACCGCCCTCTTCCCCACTACCGCTGCCGCAGGCGCCAACCCTCCCCGCGCCCAGCGCCCGCCGACACAGCCCCCAACGCTGCCGCCGCCTCCATCGCCGACCTCGCAACACTCCCGCGCCGCCGCCGCCGCCGCCGCCGCCGCCATCACCGCGCTCCCCACACCCTCCGCCAGCGCTACCCTCGCCCCCTCCCCCCCCCCCCCCGCCGCCATCTCTGTACTCCATCAAACTCCCTCTTCTGCTCTCGCCCCCTCTGCCGCCAGCACCGCGCTCCCCATCCCCGCCGCCAGTGCTGCCCTCTCCCCCCCCCCCGCCCCCGCCGCCGCCGCCATTGCCGCACTCCCTCAATCTCCCTCCTCTGCTCTCCCCGCCTCCAGCACCGCCATCTCCCCCGCCCCCGCCCCCGCCGCCACCATCGCCATACTCCCTCAATCTCCCGCCTCTGCTCCCCCCCACCCCGCCGCCCCCCCCATTGCTCCCCGTGCCCCGGCGCCCACCGTCAAAGCCCCCATTGTCGCCGCCGCCATCGCCGCCCTGGCGCCATCCTCGCGGTTGCCATCGACTACCTCCCCACCATCCCCTGCCTCCGCCGGCAGGCACCTCTCCCCACACCACGCGCCCCTCCCATCGCCCACAAGAGCCAGGAACCTTCCCTTCCCGCCGTTCGCGGTGGCCCCAACACACAGGGTACAAAGAGCCGGGTCAAACCAGGGGACGGATGGAGCACCACCCCAACACACCGCACGCCCTCGGACTCCAGGAGAGACCACCACAAGCGGAAGTGCAGGCACGCAGGCACACAGCCCTCTCAACCAGGGTGCCTGTGGGTGCCACTCTCCTCCAGCGGGGGTTCCTGGGCGGGGCTCGGAGCCCACTGGCCCTCCCGCCCGGCCTGGGGGCTTCAAGGGTGACTTTCAATGCCCAGGCACTGCCTCCTCCGTGGAGCCCAGCCACGGGCATGACCACACTTCGGTTTTGAAGCTGCCACTTCAAAGCAGCGTCAGTGCGTCTGTCCCCGTCCGTGTGCCCGCTAGTGCGTCCCTCCCCCCTCCCCCACCCCATGTCTCGCTGTCTCTGCGACGTGCCTGTTGGGCTCTGGCTCTCGCTCAGGAGCTCTCTCCCCGCGTGCGACCCCCTCTTTCTCTGTCTCTGTCCATGTCTCTCTGTATGTCTAGGTACATACAGGTACATATAGGTGTATATTTCGATCTCGCTCCGTCTTACTCCTCCTCCCGTTTTGTCTGTCGGGCCCTGTCCTGCGGGGACTCTAGTCCCTCTGCCCGCACAAGAACGCAGGATATGGCGAGGCCAAGAAGGAACACCAACAGAGCCACGGATAGGGAGCTCACAGCACTATGTCTCACGGGCGGCTGGCTCGGAGACACGGCAAGCCGGAGCCGCCCGATCCCCGACCTGCCGGCCGCTTCTCTGCCAACCCACCGACACACCGCCCGTCGACCCACCAAGCCGGCCCACTGCAATCCGCGCCCCTCTGCAATTTGCAGTCCACCATCCGCGCTTCCTAGCTTGGCCACCGCAGCTCCTCCGGTGGCCAATGGCCAACGGGCAACAGCTGATGGCCAAGCGGTCACAGCTGATGACCATGCAGCCCCCAAGCAGCACCCCTCCACGCGAGGCCCAGAGCCTGGAGAGTGCTCTCTGGGAGTCTGTCCCCACAGTCCCCGTCTGTCTCTCTCCGCCACTCTCTTGCTCCGTCTCTGGCCTTCCCTCATCCTCTCTCTCACCTCCCTGGGTCAGGAGATGTGACGTGTAGCCAGTGAAGGGACGGAGATCGGGCGGGGCTCCGGGTCGCTGACGAGGGTCGAGGCCCAGACTGAAGGCTTGTGACGAAGGGTGGCTGCAGACTGGAGCTGCTGCCCCTGGTGGCGCGCGGTGGCTCTCCTGGCTTTGGGCCAGTGGGTGGGGCCGGCCAGGGCCGGGCCTGGGTTGCATGTCCCTAGGGCGGAGGGACTGAGAGGACCCTGCGACCCCCTCGGTGGCCCTGAGAGGTGGGGACAGCACAGCAGCAAGGGGGGTGTGCGGTTGTGGGGCTGGGGGGGGGATGAGAGGGGTTGGGGTAGGGGGGCGTGTTAAAAGCCCTTCGGGGCGTGGGGAGTCCCAGGATGCCAGGGCGCCCAGACATATGTCACAGTCAAGGAAGTGACAGAGGCCTGTGGAGCCACTGGGGGGCGCGAAGGGGCCTCGCTGCGGGCCAGGAGTAGCCCTTCGCCCACACCAGCGGCGACCGGAGGAGGCGGGCGGAGGGGGAGCGGCACTCGGGCAGACATGCTCGCCACCCGAGCGGCCCAGCAGCATGGCGCGTGCGCTCAGGAGGCAAGTCGGGAGCAGGCTCTTGGAGTGCCGGGAGCCGGGTCCCAGTGCCTAAGGCCATACCACCCTGAACGCAGCAGATCTCGTCTGATCTCGGAAGCTAAGCAGGGCCGGGCCTGCTTAGTACTTGGATGGGAGACCGCCTGGGAATACCTGTAGGCTTTTGCTCGCCTCTCCTTTTGCAACGCCTCCCCGGCGAGGCTCCCTCCGAACCCCTGCCGCCCCTTGCCTCTCTGCAGCCGCCCAGCCAGCCCAAGGTCCCCCTGAACAGCAGAGGGTTAGCCGCCCGGCACTGCAAGCTGGCATCCCCGGCCGCACACCAGGCCCGTCGGCCAGGGCTCCCCCGCACACCCTCTTCTTAGTCCTCTTCAGTCCCGCAGGCCGTCATCTCGAACCCTTCGCCGACCCTAGGTCGCCGCCGCCGCCGCCAGCGCTGCCCTCTCCCCCGCCGCCACCGCCAAATCCGCCACCATCACCGCGCTCCCCACAACCCCCTCCAGCGCTGCCCTCACCCCTGCCCCCGCCCTCGCCGCCGCCAGCGCTGTACTGCTTCAATCTCCCGCCTCTGCTCTCCCCTCCTCCGCCGCCAGCACCGCCCTCTTCCCCGCTACCCCCGCCGCAGGCTCAGCCCCCGCGCCCCGCGCCCGCCGACCCAGCCCCCAACGCTGCCGCCGCCTCCATCGCCGACCTCGCAACACCCCCGCGCCGCCGCCGCCGCCGCCGCCGCCGCCGCCATCACCGCGCTCCCCACACCCTCCGCCAGCGCTACCCTCGCCCCTCCCCCCCCCGCCGCCGCCATCGCTGTACTCCATCAAACTCCCTCTTCTGCTCTCGCCCCTCTGCCGCCAGCACCGCGCTCCCCATCCCCGCCGCCAGTGCTGCCCTCTCCCCACCCCGCCCCCGCCGCCGCCATTGCCGCACTCCCTCAATCTCCCTCCTCTGCTCTCCCCGCCTCCAGCACCGCCATCTCCCCCGCCCCGCCCCCGCCGCCACCATCGCCATACTCCCTCAATCTCCCGCCTCTGCTCCCCCCCCACCCCCCGCCGCCGCCGCCATTGCTCCCCGTGCCCGGCGCCCACCGTCAAAGCCCCATTGTCGCCGCCGCCATCGCCGCCCTGGCGCCATCCTCGCGGTTGCCATCGACTACCTCCCCACCATCCCCTGCCTCCGCCGCCGCGCCCCCGCCGCCGCCCGCCGCCGCGGATCCTCCCACAACTCCCAAGCCCAGGGTTGCCTGCTGGTGCAGGCCTCCAGCAGCCAGGGGTAAACCTGGTGGCGGTAGGGGGCGGGGTGTATGGCGGTCTGGGTCGGGAGTCCCAGGATGCCAGAGTTCCACGACTTCTGGCACCATCAGGAAGTGGCAGTGTCCCATGGGGCCTCGGGTGGCGCGAAGGGGCCTCGCTGCCGGCCAGGAGTAGCCCGCCGCCCACGCCAGGGGCATTCGGAAGAGGCGGGGAGCGGACTGGGGGAAGCGGTGCTGGCAGAGCCGGCCTGCGGGTCGATGCTCGCCACGGGCGGCGCATCTGCATGGCGGGCGCTCACGAGGCAGGCCGGGAGCAGACTCCTGGGGCACGGAGAGCCGGGTACCAGCGTCTACCGCCATACCACCCTGAACGCGCCCGATCTCCTCTGATCTCGGGAGCTAAGCAGGGAGGGGCCTGGTTAGTACTTGGATGGGAGACCGCCTGGGAATACCTGTAGGCTTTTGCTTGCCTCTCCTTTTGCTCCGTCCCCCTGGCGTGGCTCCCTCCAAAACCCGGCCGCCCCTTGCCCCTCTGCAGCCGCCCAGCCAGCCAAAGGTCCCCTGGCCAGGGGCCCGTCAGCCACCCGGCACTACAAGCTGGCAGCCCGGCCGCACACCAGGCCCGTCGGCCAGGGGTCAGCCCTCACCCTCTTCTTAGTCCTCTTCGCTGAGGCAGGCAGTCAGCCAGCAGCAGTTAGCCGAGCCTGTGTCTCCGCCGGCAGGCACCTCTCCCCACACCACTGCGCGCCCCTCCCATCGCCCACAAGAGCCAGGAACCTTCCCTTCCCGCCGTTCGCGGTGGCCCCAACACACAGGGTACAAAGAGCCGGGTCAAACCAGGGGACGGATGGAGCACCACCCCAACACACCGCACGCCCTCGGACTCCAGGAGAGACCACCACAAGCGGAAGTGCAGGCACGCAGGCACACAGCCCTCTCAACCAGGGTGCCTGTGGGTGCCACTCTCCTCCCGGGGGGTTCCTGGCCGGGGCCCGGAGCCCACTGGCCCTCCCGCCCGGCCTGGGGGCTTCAAGGGTGACTTTCAATGCCCGGGCACTGCCTCCTCCGTGGAGCCCAGCCACGGGCATGACCACACTTCGGTTTTGAAGCTGCCACTTCAAAGCAGCGTCAGTGCGTCTGTCCCGTCCGTGTGCCCGCTAGTGCGTCCCTCCCCCTCCCCACCCCATGTCTCGCTGTCTCTGCGACGTGCCTGTTGGGCTCTGGCTCTCGCTCAGGAGCTCTCTCCCGCGTGCCAGCCCCTCTTTCTCTGTCTCTGTCCATGTCTCTCTGTATGTCTAGGTACATACAGGTACATATAGGTGTATATTTCGATCTCGCTCCGTCTTACTCCTCCTCCCGTTTTGTCTGTCGGGCCCTGTCCTGCAGGGACTCTAGTCCCTCTGCCCGCACAAGAACGCAGGATATGGCGAGGCCAGAAGGAACACCAACAGAGCCACGGATAGGGAGCTCACAGCACTATGTCTCACGGGCGGCTGGCTCGAGACACGGCAAGCGAACCGATCCCCGACCTGCCGGCCGCTTCTCTGCCAACCCACCGACACACCGCCCGTCGACCCACCAAGCCGGCCCACTGCAATCCGCGCCCCTCTGCAATTTGCAGTCCACCATCCCGCTTCCTAGCTTGGCCACCGCAGCTCCTCCGGTGGCCAATGGCCAACTGGCAACAGCTGATGGCCAAGCGGTCACAGCTGATGACCATGCAGCCCCAAGCAGCACCCCTCCACGCGAGGCCCAGAGCCTGGAGAGTGCTCTCTGGGAGTCTGTCCCCACAGTCCCCGTCTGTCTACTTCCGCCACTCTCTTGCTCCGTCTCTGGCCTTCCCTCATCCTCTCTCTCACCTCCCTGGGTCAGGAGATGTGACGTGTAGCCAGTGAAGGGACGGAGATCGGGCGGGGCTCCGGGTCGCTGACGAGGGTCGAGGGCCCAGACTGAAGGCTTGTGACGAAGGGTGGCTGCAGTCTGGAGCTGCTGCGCCCTGGTGGCGCGCGGGTGGCTCTCCCTGGCTTTGGGCCAGTGGGTGGGGCCGGCCAGGGCCCGGGCCTGGGTTGCATGTCCCTAGGGCCGGAGGGGACTGAGAGGACCCTGCGACCCCCTCGGTGGCCCTGAGAGGTGGGGACAGCACAGCAGCAAGGGGGGTGTGCGGTTGTGGGGCTGGGCGCAGATGAGAGGGGTTGGGGTAGGGGGGCGGGGTAAAAGCCCTTCGGGGCATGGGAGTCCCAGGATGCCAGGGCGCCCAGACATATGTCACAGTCAGGGAAGTGACAGAGGCCCGTGGAGCCACTGGGGGGCGCGAAGGGGCCTCGCTGCGGGCCAGGAGTAGCCCGTCGCCCACACCAGCGGCGTCCGGAGGAGGCGGGGAGCGCGGGAGGCGCTCAGGCAGACGTGCTCGCCACCCGAACGGCCCAGCAGCATGGCGCGCGCTCAGAGGCAGGTCGGGAGCAGGCTCTTGGAGTGCCGGGAGCCGGGTCCCAGCGCCTAAGGCCAGACCACCCTGAACGCGCCAGATCTCGTCTGATCTCGGAAGCTAAGCAGGGAGGGGCCTGGTTAGTACTTGGATGGGAGATCGCCTCGGAATAGCTGTAGGCTTTTGCTCACCTCTCCTTTTGCGCCGCCGCCCTGGCGTGGCTCCCTCCGAACCCCTGCCGCTCCTTGCCCCTCTGCCGCCGCCCAGCCATCCGAAGGTCCCCCTAAGCAGCAGAGGGTTAGCCGCCCGGCACTACAAGCTGGCAACAGGGCCGCACACCAGGCCCGTCGGCCAGGGCTCCCCCGCACACCCTCTTCTTAGTCCTCTTCAGTCCCGCAGGCCGTCATCTCGAACCCTTCGCCGACCCTAGGTCTCCGCCGCCGCCGCCAGCGCTGCCCTCTCCCCCGCCGCCACCGCCAAATCCGCCACCATCACCGCGCTCCCCACAACCCCCTCCAGCGCTGCCCTCACCCCTGCCCCCGCCCTCGCCGCCGCCAGCGCTGTACTGCTTCAATCTCCCGCCTCTGCTCTCCCCTCCTCCGCCGCCAGCACCGCCCTCTTCCCCGCTACCGCCGCCGCAGGCGCCAACCCTCCCCGCGCCCAGCGCCCGCCGACACAGCCCCCAACGCTGCCGCCGCCTCCATCGCCGACCTCGCAACACTCCCGCGCCGCCGCCGCCGCCGCCGCCGCCGCCGCCATCACCGCGCTCCCCACCCCCTCCGCCAGCGCTACCCTCGCCCCTCCCCGCCCCCCGCCGCCATCGCTGTACTCCATCAAACTCCCTCTTCTGCTCTCGCCCCTCTGCCGCCAGCACCGCGCTCCCCATCCCCGCCGCCAGTGCTGCCCTCTCCCCACCCCGCCCCCCGCCGCCGCCATTGCCGCACTCCCTCAATCTCCCTCCTCTGCTCTCCCGCCTCCAGCACCGCCATCTCCCCGCCCCGCCCCGCCGCCACCATCGCCATACTCCCTCAATCTCCCGCCTCTGCTCTCCCCCACCCCGCCGCCGCCGCCATTGCTCCCCGTGCCCGGCGCCCACCGTCAAAGCCCCATTGTCGCCGCCGCCATCGCCGCCCTGGCGCCATCCTCGCGGTTGCCATCGACTACCTCCCCACCATCCCCTGCCTCCGCCCCGCCGCACGCCCCGCCGCCGCCGCCGCCGCCGCGGATCCTCCCACAACTCCCAAGCCCAGGGTTGCCTGCTGGTGCAGGCCTCCAGCAGCAGGGGTAAACCTGGTGGCGGTAGGGGGCGGGGTGTATGGCGGTCTGGGTCCGGGAGTCCCAGGATGCCAGAGTTCCACGACTTCTGGCACCATCAGGAAGTGGCAGTGTCCCATGGGGCCTCGGGTGGCGCGAAGGGCCTCGCTGCCGGCCAGGAGTAGCCCGCCGCCCACGCCAGGGGCATTCGGAAGAGGCGGGGAGCGGACTGGGGGAAGCGGTGCTGGCAGAGCCGGCCTGCGGGTCGATGCTCGCCACCGGGCGGCGCATCTGCATGGCGCGCGCTCACGAGGCAGGCCGGGAGCAGACTCCTGGGGCACGGGGCGGGTACCAGCGTCTACCGCCATACCACCCTGAACGCGCCCGATCTCCTCTGATCTCGGGAGCTAAGCAGGAGGGGCCTGGTTAGTTCTTGGATGGGAGACCGCCTGGGAATACCTGTAGGCTTTGCTCGCCTCTCCTTTTGCACCGCCCCCCGGCGTGGCTCCTCCGAACCCCTACCGCCCCTTGCCCCTCTGCAGCCGCCCAGCCAGCCGAAGGTCCCCCTGGCCAGTGGCCGGTCAGCCACCCGGCACTACAAGCTGGCAGCCCCGGCCGCACACCAGGCCCGTCGGCCAGGGGTCAGGCCCTCACCCTCTTCTTAGTCCTCTTCGCTGAGGCAGGCAGTCAGCCAGCAGCAGTTAGCCGAGCCTGTGACTCCGCCGGCAGGCACCTCTCCCCACACCCCTGCGCGCCTCCTCCCATCGCCCACAAGAGCCAGGAACCTTCCCTTCCCGCCGTTCGCGGTGGCCCCAACACACAGGGTACAAAGAGCCGGGTCAAACCAGGGGACGGATGGAGCACCACCCCAACACACCGCACGCCCTCGGACTCCAGGAGAGACCACCACAAGCGGAAGTGCAGGCACGCAGGCACACAGCCCTCTCAACCAGGGTGCCTGTGGGTGCCACTCTCCTCCAGCGGGGGAGGGGGGTTCCTGGGCGGGGCTCGGAGCCCACTGGCCCTCCCGCCCGGCCTGGGGGCTTCAAGGGTGACTTTCAATGCCCGGGCACTGCCTCCTCCGTGGAGCCCAGCCACGGGCATGACCACACTTCGGTTTTGAAGCTGCCACTTCAAAGCAGCGTCAGTGCGTCTGTCCCCGTCCGTGTGCCCGCTAGTGCGTCCCTCCCCCCTCCCCCACCCCATGTCTCGCTGTCTCTGCGACGTGCCTGTTGGGCTCTGGCTCTCGCTCAGGAGCTCTCTCCCCGCGTGCCAGCCCCCTCTTTCTCTGTCTCTGTCCATGTCTCTCTGTATGTCTAGGTACATACAGGTACATATAGGTGTATATTTCGATCTCGCTCCGTCTTACTCCTCCTCCCGTTTTGTCTGTCGGGCCCTGTCCTGCGGGGACTCTAGTCCCTCTGCACAAGAACGCAGGATATGGCGAGGCCAGAAGGAACACCAACAGAGCCACGGATAGGGAGCTCACAGCACTATGTCTCACGGGCGGCTGGCTCGGAGACACGGCAAGCCGGAGCCGCCCGATCCCCGACCTGCCGGCCGCTTCTCTGCCAACCCACCGACACACCGCCCGTCGACCCACCAAGCCGGCCCACTGCAATCCGCGCCCCTCTGCAATTTGCAGTCCACCATCCGCGCTTCCTAGCTTGGCCACCGCAGCTCCTCCGGTGGCCAATGGCCAACGGGCAACAGCTGATGGCCAAGCGGTCACAGCTGATGACCATGCAGCCCCCAAGCAGCACCCCTCCACGCGAGGCCCAGAGCCTGGAGAGTGCTCTCTGGGAGTCTGTCCCCACAGTCCCCGTCTGTCTCTCTCCGCCACTCTCTTGCTCCGTCTCTGGCCTTCCCTCATCCTCTCTCTCACCTCCCTGGGTCAGGAGATGTGACGTGTAGCCAGTGAAGGGACCGGAGATCGGGCGGGGCTCCGGGTCGCTGACGAGGGTCGAGGGCCCAGACTGAAGGCTTGTGACGAAGGGTGGCTGCAGACTGGAGCTGCTGCCCTGGTGGCGCGGGTGGCTCTCCTGGCTTTGGGCCAGTGGGTGGGGCCGGCCAGGGCCGGGCCTGGGTTGCATGTCCCTAGGGCGGAGGGACTGAGAGGACCCTGCGACCCCTCGGTGGCCCTGAGAGGTGGGGACAGCACAGCAGCAAGGGGGTGTGCGGTTGTGGGGCTGGGCGCAGATGAGAGGGGTTGGGGTAGGGGGCGGGGTAAAAGCCTTCGGGGCATGGGAGTCCCAGGATGCCAGGGCGCCCAGACATATGTCACAGTCAGGGAAGTGACAGAGGCCCGTGGAGCCACTGGGGGCGCGAAGGGGCCTCGCTGCGGGCCAGGAGTAGCCCGTCGCCCACACCAGCGGCGTCCGGAGGAGGCGGGGAGCGCGGGAGGCGCTCAGGCAGACGTGCTCGCCACCCGAACGGCCCAGCAGCATGGCGCGCGCTCAGAGGCAGGTCGGGAGCAGGCTCTTGGAGTGCCGGGAGCCGGGTCCCAGCGCCTAAGGCCAGACCACCCTGAACGCGCCAGATCTCGTCTGATCTCGGAAGCTAAGCAGGGCCGGGCCTGCTTAGTACTTGGATGGGAGACCGCCTGGGAATACCTGTAGGCTTTTGCTCGCCTCTCCTTTTGCAACGCCTCCCCGGCGAGGCTCCCTCCGAACCCCTGCCGCCCCTTGCCTCTCTGCAGCCGCCCAGCCAGCCCAAGGTCCCCCTGAACAGCAGAGGGTTAGCCGCCCGGCACTGCAAGCTGGCATCCCCGGCCGCACACCAGGCCCGTCGGCCAGGGCTCCCCCGCACACCCTCTTCTTAGTCCTCTTCAGTGCCGCAGGCCTTCATCTCCAACCCTTCGCCGACCCTAGGTCGCCGCCGCCGCCGCCAGCGCTGCCCTCTCCCCCGCCGCCACCGCCAAATCCGCCACCATCACCGCGCTCCACACAACCCCCTCCAGCGCTGCCCTCACCCCTGCCCCCGCCCTCGCCGCCGCCAGCGCTGTACTGCTTCAATCTCCCGCCTCTGCTCTCCCCTCCTCCGCCGCCAGCACCGCCCTCTTCCCCGCTACCGCCGCCGCAGGCGCCAACCCTCCCCGCGCCCAGCGCCCGCCGACACAGCCCCCAACGCTGCCGCCGCCTCCATCGCCGACCTCGCAACACTCCCGCGCCGCCGCCGCCGCCGCCGCCGCCGCCGCCGCCATCACCGCGCTCCCCACCCCCTCTGCCAGCGCTACCCTCGCCCCCCCCCCCCCCGCCGCCATCGCTGTACTCCGTCAAACTCCCTCTTCTGCTCCCGCCCCCTCTGCCGCCAGCACCGCGCTCCCCATCCCCGCCGCCAGTGCTGCCCTCTCCCCCACCCCCGCCCCCGCCGCCGCCATTGCCGCACTCCCTCAATCTCCCTCCTCTGCTCTCCCCGCCTCCAGCACCGCCATCTCCCCGCCCCGCCCCCGCCGCCACCATCGCCATACTCCCTCAATCTCCCGCCTCTGCTCTCCCCCCACCCCCCGCCGCCGCCGCCATCGCTCCCCGTGCCCCGGCGCCCACCGTCAAAGCCCCCATTGTCGCCGCCGCCATCGCCGCCCTGGCGCCATCCTCGCGGTTGCCATCGACTACCTCCCCACCATCCCCTGACTCCGCCGCCGCCGCCGCCCCCGCCGCCGCCGCCGCGGGGTCCTCCCACAACTCCCAAGCCCAGGGTTGCCTGCTGGTGCAGGCCTCCAGCAGCCTGGGGGGTAAACCTGGTGGCGGTAGGGGGGCGGGGTGTATGGCGGTCTGGGTCCGGGGAGTCCCAGGATGCCAGAGTTCCACGACTTCTGGCACCATCAGGGAAGTGGCAGTGTCCCATGGGGCCTCGGGTGGCGCGAAGGGGCCTCGCTGCCGGCCAGGAGTAGCCCGCCGCCCACGCCAGGGGCATTCGGAAGAGGCGGGGAGCCGGACTGGGGGGGGGACGCGGTGCTGGCAGAGCCGGCCTGCGGGTCGATGCTCGCCACCGGAGCGGCGCATCTGCATGGCGCGCGCTCACGAGGCAGGCCGGGAGCAGACTCCTGGGGCACGGGGAGCCGGGTACCAGCGTCTACCGCCATACCACCCTGAACGCGCCCGATCTCCTCTGATCTCGGGAGCGAAGCAGGGAGGGGCCTGGTTAGTTCTTGGATGGGAGACCGACTGGGAATACCTGTAGGCTTTTGCTCGCCTCTCCTTTTGCACCACCCCACCCCCGCGTGGCTCCCTCCGAACCCCTACCGCCCCTTGCCCCTCTGCAGCCGCCCAGCCAGCCGAAGGTCCCCCTGGCCAGTGGCCGGTCAGCCACCCGGCACTACAAGCTGGCAGCCCCGGCCGCACACCAGGCCCGTCGGCCAGGGGTCAGCCCCTCACCCTCTTCTTAGTCCTCTTCGCTGAGGCAGGCAGTCAGCCAGCAGCAGTTAGCCGAGCCTGTGACTCCGCCGGCAGGCACCTCTCCCCACACCCCTGCGCGCCTCCTCCCATCGCCCACAAGAGCCAGGAACCTTCCCTTCCCGCCGTTCGCGGTGGCCCCAACACACAGGGTACAAAGAGCCGGGTCAAACCAGGGGACGGATGGAGCACCACCCCAACACACCGCACGCCCTCGGACTCCAGGAGAGACCACCACAAGCGGAAGTGCAGGCACGCAGGCACACAGCCCTCTCAACCAGGGTGCCTGTGGGTGCCACTCTCCTCCCGCGGCGGGGGGTTCCTGCGGGGCTCGGAGCCCACTGGCCCTCCCGCCCGGCCTGGGGGCTTCAAGGGTGACTTTCAATGCCCGGGCACTGCCTCCTCCGTGGAGCCCAGCCACGGGCATGACCACACTTCGGTTTTGAAGCTGCCACTTCAAAGCAGCGTCAGTGCGTCTGTCCCCGTCCGTGTGCCCGCTAGTGCGTGCCCTCCCCCTCCCCACCCCATGTCTCGCTGTCTCTGCGACGTGCCTGTTGGGCTCTGGCTCTCGCTCAGGAGCTCTCTCCCCGCGTGCCAGCCCCCTCTTTCGCTGTCTCTGTCCATGTCTCTCTGTATGTCTAGGTACATACAGGTACATATAGGTGTATATTTCGATCTCGCTCCGTCTTACTCCTCCTCCCGTTTTGTCTGTCGGGCCCTGTCCTGCAGGGACTCTAGTCCCTCTGCCCGCACAAGAACGCAGGATATGGCGAGGCCAAGAAGGAACACCAACAGAGCCACGGATAGGGAGCTCACAGCACTATGTCTCACGGGCGGCTGGCTCGGAGACACGGCAAGCCGGGGCCGCCCGATCCCCGACCTGCCGGCCGCTTCTCTGCCAACCCACCGACACACCGCCCGTCGACCCACCAAGCCGGCCCACTGCAATCCGCGCCCCTCTGCAATTTGCAGTCCACCATCCGCGCTTCCTAGCTTGGCCACCGCAGCTCCTCCGGTGGCCAATGGCCAACGGGCAACAGCTGATGGCCAAGCGGTCACAGCTGATGACCATGCAGCCCCCAAGCAGCACCCCTCCACGCGAGGCCCAGAGCCTGGAGAGTGCTCTCTGGGAGTCTGTCCCCACAGTCCCCGTCTGTCTCTCTCCGCCACTCTCTTGCTCCGTCTCTGGCCTTTCCCCATCCTCTCTCTCACCTCCCTGGGTCAGGAGATGTGACGTGTAGCCAGTGAAGGGACCGGAGATCGGGGGCTCGGGTCGCTGACGAGGGTCGAGGCCCAGACTGAAGGCTTGTGACGAAGGGTGGCTGCAGACTGGAGCTGCTGCGCCTGGTGGCGCGCGGGTGGCTCTCCTGGCTTTGGGCCAGTGGGTGGGGCCGGCCAGGGCCGGGCCTGGGTTGCATGTCCCTAGGGCGGAGGGACTGAGAGGACCCTGCGACCCCTCGGTGGCCCTGAGAGGTGGGGACAGCACAGCAGCAAGGGGGGTGTGCGGTTGTGGGGCTGGGCGCAGATGAGAGGGGTTGGGGTAGGGGGGCGGGGTAAAAGCCCTTCGGGGCATGGGAGTCCCAGGATGCCAGGGCGCCCAGACATATGTCACAGTCAGGGAAGTGACAGAGGCCCGTGGAGCCACTGGGGGGCGCGAAGGGGCCTCGCTGCGGGCCAGGAGTAGCCCGTCGCCCACACCAGCGGCGTCCGGAGGAGGCGGGGAGCGCGCGGGAGGCGCTCAGGCAGACGTGCTCGCCACCCGAACGGCCCAGCAGCATGGCGCGCGCTCAGAGGCAGGTCGGGAGCAGGCTCTTGGAGTGCCGGGAGCCGGGTCCCAGCGCCTAAGGCCAGACCACCCTGAACGCGCCAGATCTCGTCTGATCTCGGAAGCTAAGCAGGGCCGGGCCTGCTTAGTACTTGGATGGGAGACCGCCTGGGAATACCTGTAGGCTTTTGCTCGCCTCTCCTTTTGCAACGCCTCCCCGGCGAGGCTCCCTCCGAACCCCTGCCGCCCCTTGCCTCTCTGCAGCCGCCCAGCCAGCCCAAGGTCCCCCTGAACAGCAGAGGGTTAGCCGCCCGGCACTGCAAGCTGGCATCCCCGGCCGCACACCAGGCCCGTCGGCCAGGGCTCCCCCGCACACCCTCTTCTTAGTCCTCTTCAGTCCCGCAGGCCGTCATCTCGAACCCTTCGCCGACCCTAGGTCGCCGCCGCCGCCGCCAGCGCTGCCCTCTCCCCCGCCGCCACCGCCAAATCCGCCACCATCACCGCGCTCCCCACAACCCCCTCCAGCGCTGCCCTCACCCCTGCCCCCGCCCTCGCCGCCGCCATCGCTGTACTGCTTCAATCTCCCGCCTCTGCTCTCCCCTCCACCGCCGCCAGCACCGCCCTCTTTCCCGCTACCGCTGCCGCAGGCGCCAACCCTCCCCGCGCCCAGCGCCCACCGACACAGCCCCGAACGCTGCCGCCGCCTCCATCGCCGACCTCTCAACAATCCCGCGTCGCAGCCGCCGCCGCCGCCGCCGCCATCACCGCGCTCCCCACCCCCTCCGCCAGCGCTACCCTCGCCCCCTCCCCCGCCCCCGCCGCCGCCATCGCTGTACTCCATCAAACTCCCTCCTCTGCTCTCGCCCCCTCTGCCGCCAGCACCGCGCTCCCCATCCCCGCCGCCAGTGCTGCCCTCTCTCCCACCCCCGCCCCCGCCGCAGCTGCCATTGCCGCACTCCCTCAATCTCCCTCCTCTGCTCTCCCCGCCTCCAGCACCGCCATCTCCCCCGCCCCCGCCCCCGCCGCCACCATCGCCATACTCCCTCAATCTCCCGCCTCTGCTCTCCCCCACCCCGCCGCCGCCGCCATTGCTCCCCGTGCCCCGGCGCCCACCGTCAAAGCCCCCATTGTCGCCGCCGCCATCGCCGCCCTGGCGCCATCCTCGCGGTTGCCATCGACTACCTCCCCACCATCCCCTGCCTCCGCCGCCGCAGACGCCCCCGCCGCCGCCGCCGCCATAGGATCCTCCCACAACTCCCAAGCCCAGGGTTGCCTGCTGGTGCAGGGCTCCAGCAGCCTTGGGGGTAAACCTGGTGGCGGTAGGGGGGCGGGGTGTATGGCGGTCTGGGTCCGGGGAGTCCCAGGATGCCAGAGTTCCACGACTTCTGGCACCATCAGGAAGTGGCAGTGTCCCATGGGGCCTCGGGTGGCGCGAAGGGGCCTCGCTGCCGGCCAGGAGTAGCCCGCCGCCCACGCCAGGGGCATTCGGAAGAGGCGGGGAGCCGGACTGGGGGGGGTAAGCGGTGCTGGCAGAGCCGGCCTGCGGGTCGATGCTCGCCACCGGGCGGCGCATCTGCATGGCGCGCGCTCACGAGGCAGGCCGGGAGCAGACTCCTGGGGCACGGGCGGGTACCAGCGTCTACCGCCATACCACCCTGAACGCGCCCGATCTCCTCTGATCTCGGGAGCTAAGCAGGGAGGGGCCTGGTTAGTTCTTGGATGGGAGACCGCCTGGGAATACCTGTAGGCTTTTGCTCGCCTCTCCTTTTGCACCGCCCCCCGGCGTGGCTCCTCCGAACCCCTGCCGCCCCTTGCCCCTCTGCAGCCGCCCAGCCAGCCGAAGGTCCCCTGGCCAGTGGCCGGTCAGCCACCCGGCACTACAAGCTGGCAGCCCGGCCGCACACCAGGCCCGTCGGCCAGGGGTCAGCCCCTCACCCTCTTCTTAGTCCTCTTCGCTGAGGCAGGCAGTCAGCCAGCAGCAGTTAGCCGAGCCTGTGTCTCCGCCGGCAGGCACCTCTCCCCACACCACTGCGCGCCCCCTCCCTTCGCCCACAAGAGCCAGGAACCTTCCCTTCCCGCCGTTCGCGGTGGCCCCAACACACAGGGTACAAAGAGCCGGGTCAAACCAGGGGACGGATGGAGCACCACCCCAACACACCGCACGCCCTCGGACTCCAGGAGAGACCACCGCAAGCGGAAGTGCAGGCACGCAGGCACACAGCCCTCTCAACCAGGGTGCCTGTGGGTGCCACTCTCCTCCCGCGGCGGGGGGTTCCTGGGCGGGGCTCGGAGCCCACTGGCCCTCCCGCCCGGCCTGGGGGCTTCAAGGGTGACTTTCAATGCCCGGGCACTGCCTCCTCCGTGGAGCCCAGCCACGGGCATGACCACACTTCGGTTTTGAAGCTGCCACTTCAAAGCAGCGTCAGTGCGTCTGTCCCCGTCCGTGTGCCCGCTAGTGCGTCCCTCCCCCCTCCCCCCCCCCCTGTCTCGCTGTCTCTGCGACGTGCCTGTTGGGCTCTGGCTCTCGCTCAGGAGCTCTCTCCCCGCGTGCCAGCCCCCTCTTTCTCTGTCTCTGTCCATGTCTCTCTGTATGTCTAGGTACATACAGGTACATATAGGTGTATATTTCGATCTCGCTCCGTCTTACTCCTCCTCCCGTTTTGTCTGTCGGGCCCTGTCCTGCGGGGACTCTAGTCCCTCTGCCCGCACAAGAACGCAGGATATGGCGAGGCCAAGAAGGAACACCAACAGAGCCACGGATAGGGAGCTCACAGCACTATGTCTCACGGGCGGCTGGCTCGGAGACACGGCAAGCCGGAGCCGCCCGATCCCCGACCTGCCGGCCGCTTCTCTGCCAACCCACCGACACACCGCCCGTCGACCCACCAAGCCGGCCCACTGCAATCCGCGCCCCTCTGCAATTTGCAGTCCACCATCCGCGCTTCCTAGCTTGGCCACCGCAGCTCCTCCGGTGGCCAATGGCCAACGGGCAACAGCTGATGGCCAAGCGGTCACAGCTGATGACCATGCAGCCCCCAAGCAGCACCCCTCCACGCGAGGCCCAGAGCCTGGAGAGTGCTCTCTGGGAGTCTGTCCCCACAGTCCCCGTCTGTCTCTCTCCGCCACTCTCTTGCTCCGTCTCTGGCCTTCCCTCATCCTCTCTCTCACCTCCCTGGGTCAGGAGATGTGACGTGTAGCCAGTGAAGGGACCGGAGATCGGGCGGGGCTCCGGGTCGCTGACGAGGGTCGAGGCCCAGACTGAAGGCTTGTGACGAAGGGTGGCTGCAGACTGGAGCTGCTGCGCCTGGTGGCGCGGGTGGCTCTCCTGGCTTTGGGCCAGTGGGTGGGGCCGGCCAGGGCCTGGCCTGGGTTGCATGTCCCTAGGGTGGAGGGGACTGAGAGGACCCTGCGACCCCCTCGGTGGCCCTGAGTGGTGGGGACAGCACAGCAGCAAGGGGGGTGTGCGGTTGTGGGGCTGGGGGGGGATGAGAGGGGTTGGGGTAGGGGGGCGTGGTAAAAGCCATTCCGGGCGTGGGGAGTCCCAGGATGCCAGGGCGCCCAGACATATGTCACAGTCAGGGAAGTGACAGAGGCCTGTGGAGCCACTGGGGGGCGCGAAGGGGCCTCGCTGCGGGCCAGGAGTAGCCCGTCGCCCACACCAGCGGCGACCGGAGGAGGCGGGGAGCGGGCGGGAGGCACTCGGGCAGACATGCTCGCCACCCGAGCGGCCCAGCAGCATGGCGCGTGCGCTCAGGAGGCAAGTCGGGAGCAGGCTCTTGGAGTGCCGGGAGCCGGGTCCCAGTGCCTAAGGCCATACCACCCTGAACGCAGCAGATCTCGTCTGATCTCGGAAGCTAAGCAGGGCCGGGCCTGCTTAGTACTTGGATGGGAGACCGCCTGGGAATACCTGTAGGCTTTTGCTCGCCTCTCCTTTTGCAACGCCTCCCCGGCGAGGCTCCCTCCGAACCCCTGCCGCCCCTTGCCTCTCTGCAGCCGCCCAGCCAGCCCAAGGTCCCCCTGACCAGCAGAGGGTTAGCCGCCCGGCACTGCAAGCTGGCATCCCCGGCCGCACACCAGGCCCGTCGGCCAGGGCTCCCCCGCACACCCTCTTCTTAGTCCTCTTCAGTCCCGCAGGCCGTCATCTCGAACCCTTCGCCGACCCTACGTCGCCGCCGCCGCCGGCGCCAGCGCTGCCCTCTGCCCCGCCGCCACCGCCAAATCCGCCACCATCACCGCGCTCCCCACAACCCCCTCCAGCGCTGCCCTCACCCCTGCCCCCGCCCTCGCCGCCGCCAGCGCTGTACTGCTTCAATCTCCCGCCTCTGCTCTCCCCTCCTCCGCCGCCAGCACCGCCCTCTTCCCCGCTACCGCCGCCGCAGGCGCCAACCCTCCCCGCGCCCAGCGCCCGCCGACACAGCCCCCAACGCTGCCGCCGCCTCCATCGCCGACCTCGCAACACTCCCGCGCCGCCGCCGCCGCCGCCGCCGCCGCCGCCATCACCGCGCTCCCCACCCCCTCTGCCAGCGCTACCCTCGCCCCCTCCCCCGCCCCCGCCGCCGCCATCTCTGTACTCCATCAAACTCCCTCTTCTGCTCTCGCCCCCTCTGCCGCCAGCACCGCGCTCCCCATCCCCGCCGCCAGTGCTGCCCTCTCCCCCACCCCCGCCCCCGCCGCCGCCATTGCCGCACTCCCTCAATCTCCCTCCTCTGCTCTCCCCGCCTCCAGCACCGCCATCTCCCCCGCCCCCGCCCCCGCCGCCACCATCGCCATACTCCCTCAATCTCCCGCCTCTGCTCTCCCCCACCCCGCCGCCGCCGCCATTGCTCCCCGTGCCCCGGCGCCCACCGTCAAAGCCCCCATTGTCGCCGCCGCCATCGCCGCCCTGGCGCCATCCTCGCGGTTGCCATCGACTACCTCCCCACCATCCCCTGCCTCCGCCGCCGCAGACGCCCCCGCCGCCGCCGCCGCCGCCGCGGGATCCTCCCACAACTCCCAAGCCCAGGGTTGCCTGCTGGTGCAGGCCTCCAGCAGCCTTGGGGGTAAACCTGGTGGCGGTAGGGGGGCGGGGTGTATGGCGGTCTGGGTCCGGGGAGTCCCAGGATGCCAGAGTTCCACGACTTCTGGCACCATCAGGGAAGTGGCAGTGTCCCATGGGGCCTCGGGTGGCGCGAAGGGGCCTCGCTGCCGGCCAGGAGTAGCCCGCCGCCCACGCCAGGGGCATTCGGAAGAGGCGGGGAGCCGGACTGGGGGGGGGACGCGGTGCTGGCAGAGCCGGCCTGCGGGTCGATGCTCGCCACCGGAGCGGCACATCTGCATGGCGCGCGCTCCCGAGGCAGGCCGGGAGCAGGCTCTTGATGCGCTCGGAGCCGGGTCCCAGCGTCTACGGCCATACCTCCCTGAACGCGCCCGATCGCCTCTGATCTCGGGAGCTAAGCAGGGAGGGGCCTGGTTAGTGCTTGGATGGGAGACCGCCTGGGAATACCTGTAGGCTTTTGCTCGCCTCTCCTTTTGCACCGCCCCGGCGTGGCTCCCTCCGAACCCCTGCCGCCCCTTGCCCCTCTGCAGCCGCCCAGCCAGCCGAAGGTCCCCCTGGCCAGTGGCCGGTCAGCCACCCGGCACTACAAGCTGGCAGCCCCGGCCGCACACCAGGCCCGTCGGCCAGGGGTCAGCCCCTCACCCTCTTCTTAGTCCTCTTCGCTGAGGCAGGCAGTCAGCCAGCAGCAGTTAGCCGAGCCTGTGTCTCCGCCGGCAGGCACCTCTCCCCACACCCCTGCGCGCCTCCTCCCATCGCCCACAAGAGCCAGGAACCTTCCCTTCCCGCCGTTCGCGGTGGCCCCAACACACAGGGTACAAAGAGCCGGGTCAAACCAGGGGACGGATGGAGCACCACCCCAACACACCGCACGCCCCCGGACTCCAGGAGAGACCACCACAAGCGGAATTGCAGGCACGCAGGCACACAGTCCTCTCAACCAGGATGCCTGTGGGTGCCACTCTCCTCCCGCGGCGGGGGGTTCCTGGGCGGGGCTCGGAGCCCACTGGCCCTCCCGCCCGGCCTGGGGGCTTCAAGGGTGACTTTCAATGCCCGGGCACTGCCTCCTCCGTGGAGCCCAGCCACGGGCATGACCACACTTCGGTTTTGAAGCTGCCACTTCAAAGCAGCGTCAGTGCGTCTGTCCCCGTCCGTGTGCCCGCTAGTGCGTCCCTCCCCCCTCCCCCACCCCATGTCTCGCTGTCTCTGCGACGTGCCTGTTGGGCTCTGGCTCTCGCTCAGGAGCTCTCTCCCCGCGTGCCAGCCCCCTCTTTCTCTGTCTCTGTCCATGTCTCTCTGTAT
>NC_133762.1:62544250-62562161 GCF_036562045.2 Rhinolophus sinicus
AGGGGTGGGGAGCGCGGTGATGGCGGCGGCGGCGGCGGCGGCAGCAGCAGCGGCGCAGGATGGTCGGCGATGGCGGCGGCAGCGTTGGGGGGCTGTGTCGGCGGGCGCTGGGCGCGGGAGGTTAGCGCCTGCGGCGGGGTATGAGGAAGAGGGCGGTGCTGGCGGCGGAGGAGGGAGAGCAGAGGCGGGAGATTGAAGCAGTACAGCGATGGCGGCGGCGAGGGCGGGGGCAGGGGTGAGGGCAGCGCTGGAGGGGGTTGTGGGGAGCGCGGTGATGGTGGCGGATTTGGCGGTGGCGGCGGGGCAGAGGGCAGCGCTGGCGCCGGCGGCGGCGGCGACGTAGGGTCGGCGAAGGGTTCGAGATGACGGCCTGCGGGACTGAAGAGGACTAAGAAGAGGGTGTGCGGGGGAGCCCTGGCCGACGGGCCTGGTGTGCGGCCGGGGATGCCAGCTTGCAGTGCCGGGCGGCTAACCCTCTGCTGTTCAGGGGGACCTTGGGCTGGCTGGGCGGCTGCAGAGAGGCAAGGGGCGGCAGGGGTTCGGAGGGAGCCTCGCCGGGGAGGCGTTGCAAAAGGAGAGGCGAGCAAAAGCCTACAGGTATTCCCAGGCGGTCTCCCATCCATGTACTAAGCAGGCCCGGCCCTGCTTAGCTTCCGAGATCAGACGAGATCTGGCGCGTTCAGGGTGGTCTGGCCTTAGGCGCTGGGACCCGGCTCCCGGCACTGCAAGAGCCTGCTCCCGACCTGCCTCTGAGCGCGCGCCATGCTGCTGGGCCGTTCGGGTGGCGAGCACGTCTGCCTGAGCGCCTCCCGCGCGCTCCCCGCCTCCTCCGGACGCCGCTGGTGTGGGCGACGGGCTACTCCTGGCCCGCAGCGAGGCCCCTTCGTGCCCCCTGCCATAGTGGCTCCACGGGCCTCTGTCACTTCCCTGACTGTGACATATGTCTGGGCGCCCTGGCATCCTGGGACTCCCAGGCCCGAAGGGCACCCCTACCCCAACCCCTCTCATCTCCCCAGCCCCACAACCCACACCCCTTGCTGCTGTGCTGTCCCCACCTCTCAGGGCCACCGAGGGGTCGCAGGGTCCTCTCAGTCCCCTCCGGCCCTAGGGACACGCAACCCAGGCCCGGGCCCTGGCCGGCCCCACCCACTGGCCCAACGCCCGGGCGAGCCACCCCTGCGCCACCAGCGCGCAGCAGCTCCAGTCTGCAGCCACCCTTCGTCACAAGCCTTCAGTCTGGGCCCTCGCCCCTCGTCAGCGACGGGGCCCCGATCTCCGGTCCCTTCACTGGCTACACGTCACATCTCCTGACCCAGGGAGGTGAGAGAGAGGATGAGGGAAGGCCAGAGACGGAGCAAGAGAGTGGCGGAGAGAGACAGACGGGGACTGTGGGGACAGACTCCCAGAGAGCACTCTCCAGGCTCTGGGCCTCGCGTGGAGGGGTGCTGCTTGGGGGCTGCATGGTCATCAGCTGTGACCGCTTGGCCATCAGCTGTTGCCCGTTGGCCATTGGCCACCGGAGGAGCTGCGGTGGCCAAGCTAGGAAGCGCGGATGGTGGACTGCAAATTGCAGAGGGGCGCGGATTGCAGTGGGCCGGCTTGGTGGGTCGACGGGCGGTGTGTCGGTGGGTTGGCAGAGAAGCGGCCGGCAGGTCGGGGATCGGGCGGCTCCGGCTTGCCGTGTCTCTGAGCCAGCCGCCCGTGAGACATAGTGCTGTGAGCTCCCTATCCGTGGCTCTGTTGGTGTTCCTTCTTGGCCTCGCCATATCCTGCGTTCTCGTGCGGGCAGAGGGACTAGAGTCCCCGCAGGACAGGGCCCGACAGACAAAACGGGAGGAGGAGTAAGACGGAGCGAGATCGAAATATACACCTATATGTACCTGTATGTACCTAGACATACAGAGAGACATGGACAGAGACAGCGAAAGAGGGGGCTGGCACGCGGGGAGAGAGCTCCTGAGCGAGAGCCAGAGCCCAACAGGCACGTCGCAGAGACAGCGAGACATGGGGTGGGGGAGGTTGGAGGGACGCACTAGCGGGCACACGGACGGGGACAGACGCACTGACGCTGCTTTGAAGTGGCAGCTTCAAACCCGAAGTGTGGTCATGCCCGTGGCTGGGCTCCACGGAGGAGGCAGTGCCCGGGCATTGAAAGTCACCCTTGAAGCCCCCAGGCCGGGCGGGAGGGCCAGTGGGCTGAGCCCCAGGAACCCCCGCGGGAGGAGAGTGGCACCCACAGGCACCCTGGTTGAGAGGGCTGTGTGCCTGCGTGCCTGCACTTCCGCTTGCGGTGGTCTCTCCTGGAGTCCGAGGGCGTGTGGTGTGTTGGGGTGGTGCTCCATCCGTCCCCTGGTTTGACCCGGCTCTTTGTACCCTGTGTGTTGGGGCCACCTGAACGGCGGGAAGGGAAGGTTCCTGGCTCTTGTGGGCGAAGGGAGGGGGCGCGCAGTGGTGTGGGGAGAGGTGCCTGCCGGCGGAGACACAGGCTCGGCTAACTGCTGCTGGCTGACTGCCTGCCTCAGCGAAGAGGACTAAGAAGAGGGTGAGGGGCTGACCCCTGGCCGACGGGCCTGGTGTGCGGCCGGGGCTGCCAGCTTGTAGTGCCGGGTGGCTGACCGGCCACTGGCCACGGGGACCTTCGGCTGGCTGGGCGGCTGCAGAGGGGCAAGGGGCGGCAGGGGTTCGGAGGGAGCCACGCCGGGGGCAGTGCAAAGGAGAGGCGAGCAAAGCCTACAGGTATTCCCAGGCGGTCTCCCATCCAAGAACTAACCAGGCCCCTCCTGCTTAGCTCCGAGATCAGAGGAGATCGGGCGCGTTCAGGGTGGTATGGCAGACGCTGGGACCCGGCTCCCGGCCCCAGAGCCTGCTCCCGGCCTGCCTCGTGAGCGCGCGCCATGCAGATGCGCCACTCCGGTGGCGAGCATCGACCCGCAGGCCGGCTCTGCCAGCACCGCTTCCCCCCCCCAGTCCCGCCCCCCCCCTCTTCCGGACGCCCCTGGCGGGGGCGGCGGGCTACTCCTGGCCGGCAGCGAGGCCCCTTCGCGCCACCCGAGGCCCCATGGGACACTGCCACTTCCCTGATGGTGCCAGAAGTCGTGGAACTCTGGCATCCTGGGACTCCCCGGACCCAGACCGCCATACACCCCGCCCCCCTACCGCCACCAGGTTTACCCCCAAGGCTGCTGGAGGCCTGCACCAGCAGGCAACCCTGGGCTTGGGAGTTGTGGGAGGATCCCGCGGCGGCGGCGGCGGCGGGGGGGGCGGCGGAGGCAGGGGATGGTGGGGAGGTAGCCGATGGCAACCGCGAGGATGGCGCCAGGGCGGCGATGGCGGCGGCGACAATGGGGGCTTTGACGGTGGGCGCCAGGGCACGGGGAGCGGCGGCGGCGGCGGGGTGGGGGAGAGCAGAGGCGGAGATTGAGGAGTATGGCGATGGTGGCGGCGGGGGCGGGGCGGGGAGATGGCGGTGCTGGAGGCGGGGAGAGCAGAGGAGGGAGATTGAGGGAGTGCGGCAATGGCGGCGGCGGCGGGGGCGGGGGTGGGGGAGAGGGCAGCACTGGCGGCGGGGATGGGGAGCGCGGTGCTGGCGGGAGAGGGGGGGGGGGCAGAAGAGGGAGGTTGGCGGAGTACAGGGAGGGGGGGGGGGGGGGAGGGGGCGAGGGTAGCGCTGGCGGAGGGTGTGGGGAGCGCGGTGATGGCGGCGGCGGCGGCGGCGGCGGCGGCGCGGGAGTGTTGCGAGGTCGGCGATGGAGGCGGCAGCGTTGGGGCTGTGTCGGCGGGCGCTGGGCGCGGGGAGGGTTGGCGCGCGGCGGTAGGGGGAAGAGGGCGGTGCTGGCGGCGGAGGAGGGGAGAGCAGAGGCGGGAGATTGAAGCAGTACAGCGCGGGCGGGGGCGAGGGCGGGGGCAGGGGTGAGGGCAGCGCTGGAGGGGGTTGTGGGGAGCGCGGTGATGGTGGCGGATTTGGCGGTGGCGGCGGGGGAGAGGGCAGCGCTGGCGGCGGCGGCGGCGACCTAGGGTCGGCGAAGGGTTCGAGATGACGGCCTGCGGGACTGAAGAGGACTAAGAAGAGGGTGTGCGGGGGAGCCCTGGCCGACGGGCCTGGTGTGCGGCCGGGGATGCCAGCTTGCAGTGCGGGGCGGCTAACCCTCTGCTGTTCAGGGGGACCTTGGGCTGGCTGGGCGGCTGCAGAGAGGCAAGGGGCGGCAGGGGTTCGGAGGGAGCCTCGCCGGGGAGGCGTTGCAAAGGAGAGGCGAGCAAAGCCTACAGGTATTCCCAGGCGGTCTCCCATCCAAGTACTAACCAGGCCCGGCCCTGCTTAGCTTCCGAGATCAGACGAGATCTGGCGCGTTCAGGGTGGTCTGGCCTTAGGCGCTGGGACCCGGCTCCCGGCACTCCAAGAGCCTGCTCCCGACCTGCCTCTGAGCGCGCGCCATGCTGCTGGGCCGTTCGGGTGGCGAGCACGTCTGCCTGAGCGCCTCCCGCCCGCTCCCCGCCTCCTCCGGACGCCGCTGGTGTGGGCGACGGGCTACTCCTGGCCCGCAGCGAGGCCCCTTCGCGCCCCCCAGTGGCTCCACGGGCCTCTGTCACTTCCCTGACTGTGACATATGTCTGGGCGCCCTGGCATCCTGGGGCTCCCAGGCCCCGAAGGGCTTTCACCCCGCCCCCCTACCCCAACCCCTCAAATCTCCCCCCAGCCCCACAACCGCACACCCCCCTTGCTGCTGTGCTGTCCCCACCTCTCAGGGCCACCGAGGGGGTCGCAGGGTCCTCTCAGTCCCCTCCGGCCCTAGGGACGTGCAACCCAGGCCCTGGCCCTGGCCGGCCCCACCCACTGGCCCAAAGCCAGGAGAGCCACCCGCGCCACCAGGTGCAGCAGCTCCAGTCTGCAGCCACCCTTCGTCACAAGCCTTCAGTCTGGGCCTCGACCCTCGTCAGCGACCGGAGGGAGCCCCGCCCGATCTCCGGTCCCTTCACTGGCTACACGTCACCTCTCCTGACCCAGGGAGGTGAGAGAGAGGATGAGGGAAGGCCAGAGACGGAGCAAGAGAGTGGCGGAGAGAGACAGACGGGGACTGTGGGGACAGACTCCCAGAGAGCACTCTCCAGGCTCTGGGCCTCGCGTGGAGGGGTGCTGCTTGGGGGCTGCATGGTCATCAGCTGTGACCGCTTGGCCATCAGCTGTTGCCCGTTGGCCATTGGCCACCGGAGGAGCTGCGGTGGCCAAGCTAGGAAGCGCGGATGGTGGACTGCAAATTGCAGAGGGGCGCGGATTGCAGTGGGCCGGCTTGGTGGGTCGACGGGCGGTGTGTCGGTGGGTTGGCAGAGAAGCGGCCGGCAGGTCGGGGATCGGGCGGCTCCGGCTTGCCGTGTCTCCGAGCCAGCCGCCCGTGAGACATAGTGCTGTGAGCTCCCTATCCGTGGCTCTGTTGGTGTTCCTTCTTGGCCTCGCCATATCCTGCGTTCTTGTGCGGGCAGAGGGACTAGAGTCCCCGCAGGACAGGGCCCGACAGACAAAACGGGAGGAGGAGTAAGACGGAGCGAGATCGAAATATACACCTATATGTACCTGTATGTACCTAGACATACAGAGAGACATGGACAGAGACAGAGAAAGAGGGGGCTGGCACGCGGGGAGAGAGCTCCTGAGCGAGAGCCAGAGCCCAACAGGCACGTCGCAGAGACAGCGAGACATGGGGTGGGGGAGGGGGGAGGGACGCACTAGCGGGCACACGGACGGGGACAGACGCACTGACGCTGCTTTGAAGTGGCAGCTTCAAACACGGAGGGTGGTCATGCCCGTGGCTGGGCTCCACGGAGGAGGCAGTGCCCGGGCATTGAAAGTCACCCTTGAAGCCCCCAGGCCGGGCGGGAGGGCCAGTGGGCTCCGAGCCCCGCGCAGGAACCCCCCCCCCCCGCGGGAGGAGAGTGGCACCCACAGGCACCCTGGTTGAGAGGGCTGTGTGCCTGCGTGCCTGCACTTCCGCTTGCGGTGGTCTCTCCTGGAGTCCGAGGGCGTGCGGTGTGTTGGGGTGGTGCTCCATCCGTCCCCTGGTTTGACCCGGCTCTTTGTACCCTGTGTGTTGGGGCCACCGCGAACGGCGGGAAGGGAAGGTTCCTGGCTCTTGTGGGCGAAGGGAGGGGGCGCGCAGTGGTGTGGGGAGAGGTGCCTGCCGGCGGAGACACAGGCTCGGCTAACTGCTGCTGGCTGACTGCCTGCCTCAGCGAAGAGGACTAAGAAGAGGGTGAGGGGCTGACCCCTGGCCGACGGGCCTGGTGTGCGGCCGGGGCTGCCAGCTTGTAGTGCCGGGTGGCTGACCGGCCACTGGCCAGGGGGACCTTCGGCTGGCTGGGCGGCTGCAGAGGGGCAAGGGGCGGCAGGGGTTCGGAGGGAGCCACGCGGGGGGGGGGGCGGTGCAAAAGGAGAGGCGAGGAAAAGCCTACAGGTATTCCCAGGCGGTCTCCCATCCAAGAACTAACCAGGCCCCTCCCTGCTTAGCTCCCGAGATCAGAGGAGATCGGGCGCGTTCAGGGTGGTATGGCGGTAGACGCTGGTACCCGGCTCCCCGTGCCCCAGGAGTCTGCTCCCGGCCTGCCTCGTGAGCGCGCGCCATGCAGATGCGCCGCTCCGGTGGCGAGCATCGACCCGCAGGCCGGCTCTGCCAGCACCGCTTCCCCCCCCCAGTCCGGCTCCCCGCCTCTTCCGAATGCCCCTGGCGTGGGCGGCGGGCTACTCCTGGCCGGCAGCGAGGCCCCTTCGCGCCACCCGAGGCCCCATGGGACACTGCCACTTCCCTGATGGTGCCAGAAGTCGTGGAACTCTGGCATCCTGGGACTCCCCGGACCCAGACCGCCATACACCCCGCCCCCCTACCGCCACCAGGTTTACCCCCAAGGCTGCTGGAGGCCTGCACCAGCAGGCAACCCTGGGCTTGGGAGTTGTGGGAGGATCCCGCGGCGGCGGCGGCGGGGGCGGCTGCGGCGGCGGAGGCAGGGGATGGTGGGGAGGTAGTCGATGGCAACCGCGAGGATGGCGCCAGGGCGGCGATGGCGGCGGCGACAATGGGGGCTTTGACGGTGGGCGCCGGGGTACGGGGAGCGATGGCGGCGGCGGCGGGGTGGGGGAGAGCAGAGGCGGGAGATTGAGGGAGTATGGCGATGGTGGCGGCGGGGGCGGGGGCGGGGGAGATGGCGGTGCTGGAGGCGGGGAGAGCAGAGGAGGGAGATTGAGGGAGTGGGGCAATGGCGGGGGGGGGCGGGGGGGGGGTGGGGGAGAGGGCAGCACTGGCGGCGGGGATGGGGAGCGCGGTGCTGGCGGCAGAGGGGGCGAGAGCAGAAGAGGGAGTTTGACGGAGTACAGCGATGGCGGCGGCGGGGGGGGAGGGGGGGAGGGTAGCGCTGGCGGAGGGTGTGGGGAGCGCGGTGATGGCGGCGGCGGCGGCGGCGGCGGCGGCGCGGGAGTGTTGCGAGGTCGGCGATGGAGGCGGCGGCAGCGTTGGGGGCTGTGTCGGCGGGCGCTGGGCGCGGGGAGGGTTGGCGCCTGCGGCGGTAGGGGGAAAGAGGGCGGTGCTGGCGGCGGAGGAGGGGAGAGCAGAGGCGGGAGATTGAAGCAGTACAGCGCTGGCGGCGGCGAGGGCGGGGGCAGGGGTGAGGGCAGCGCTGGAGGGGGTTGTGGGGAGCGCGGTGATGGTGGCGGATTTGGCGGTGGCGGCGGGGGAGAGGGCAGCGCTGGCGGCGGCGGCGGCGACCTAGGGTCGGCGAAGGGTTCGAGATGACGGCCTGCGGGACTGAAGAGGACTAAGAAGAGGGTGTGCGGGGGAGCTCTGGCCGACGGGCCTGGTGTGCGGCCGGGGATGCCAGCTTGCAGTGCCGGGCGGCTAACCCTCTGCTGGTCAGGGGGACCTTGGGCTGGCTGGGCGGCTGCAGAGAGGCAAGGGGCGGCAGGGGTTCGGAGGGAGCCTCGCCGGGGAGGCGTTGCAAAAGGAGAGGCGAGCAAAAGCCTACAGGTATTCCCAGGCGGTCTCCCATCCAAGTACTAAGCAGGCCCGGCCCTGCTTAGCTTCCGAGATCAGACGAGATCTGGCGCGTTCAGGGTGGTCTGGCCTTAGGCGCTGGGACCCGGCTCCCGGCACTGCAAGAGCCTGCTCCCGACCTGCCTCTGAGCGCGCGCCATGCTGCTGGGCCGTTCGGGTGGCGAGCACGTCTGCCTGAGCGCCTCCCGCGCTCCCCGCCTCCTCCGGACGCCGCTGGTGTGGGCGACAGGCTACTCCTGGCCCGCAGCAGGCCCCTTCGCGCCCCAGTGGCTCCACGGGCCTCTGTCACTTCCCTGACTGTGACATATGTCTGGGCGCCCTGGCATCCTGGGACTCCCAGGCCCCGAAGGGCACCCCGCCCCTACCCCAACCCTCTCATCTCCCCCAGCCCCACAACCACACCCCTTGCTGCTGTGCTGTCCCCACCTCTCAGGGCCACCGAGGGGTCGCAGGGTCCTCTCAGTCCCCTCCGGCCCTAGGGACATGCAACCCAGGCCTGCGCCCTGGCCGGCCCCACCCACTGGCCCAAAGCCAGAGAGAGCCACCCGCGCGCCACCAGGGCGCAGCAGCTCCAGTCTGCAGCCACCCTTCGTCACAAGCCTTCAGTCTGGGCCTCGACCCTCGTCAGCGACCCGGAGCCCCCGATCTCCGGTCCCTTCACTGGCTACACGTCACATCTCCTGACCCAGGGAGGTGAGAGAGAGGATGAGGAAGGCCAGAGACGGAGCAAGAGAGTGGCGGAGAGAGACAGACGGGACTGTGGGGACAGACTCCCAGAGAGCACTCTCCAGGCTCTGGGCCTCGCGTGGAGGGGTGCTGCTTGGGGCTGCATGGTCATCAGCTGTGACCGCTTGGCCATCAGCTGTTGCCAGTTGGCCATTGGCCACCGGAGGAGCTGCAGTGGCCAAGCTAGGAAGCGCGGATGGTGGACTGCAAATTGCAGAGGCGCGGATTGCAGTGGGCCGGCTTGGTGGGTCGACAGGCGGTGTGTCGGTGGGTTGGCAGAGAAGCGGCCGGCAGGTGGGGATCGGGCGGCTCCGGCTTGCCGTGTCTCCGAGCCAGCCGCCCGTGAGACATAGTGCTGTGAGCTCCCTATCCGTGGCTCTGTTGGTGTTCCTTCTTGGCCTCGCCATATCCTGCGTTCTTGTGCGGGCAGAGGGACTAGAGTCCCCGCAGGACAGGGCCCGACAGACAAAACGGGAGGAGGAGTAAGACGGAGCGAGATCGAAATATACACCTATATGTACCTGTATGTACCTAGACATACAGAGAGACATGGACAGAGACAGAGAAAGAGGGGGCTGGCACGCGGGGAGAGAGCTCCTGAGCGAGAGCCAGAGCCCAACAGGCACGTCGCAGAGACAGCGAGACATGGGGTGGGGGAGGGGGGAGGGACGCACTAGCGGGCACACGGACGGGGACAGACGCACTGACGCTGCTTTGAAGTGGCAGCTTCAAAACCGAAGTGTGGTCATGCCCGTGGCTGGGCTCCACGGAGGAGGCAGTGCCCGGGCATTGAAAGTCACCCTTGAAGCCCCCAGGCCGGGCGGGAGGGCCAGTGGGCTCCGAGCCCCGCCCAGGAACCCCCCCCGCCGCGGGAGGAGAGTGGCACCCACAGGCACCCTGGTTGAGAGGGCTGTGTGCCTGCGTGCCTGCACTTCCGCTTGCGGTGGTCTCTCCTGGAGTCCGAGGGCGTGCGGTGTGTTGGGGTGGTGCTCCATCCGTCCCTGGTTTGACCCGGCTCTTTGTACCCTGTGTGTTGGGGCCACCGCGCGGCGAGCAGGGAAGGTTCCTGGCTCTTGTGGGCGAAGGGAGGGGGCGCGCAGTGGTGTGGGGAGAGGTGCCTGCCGGCGGAGACACAGGCTCGGCTAACTGCTGCTGGCTGACTGCCTGCCTCAGCGAAGAGGACTAAGAAGAGGGTGAGGGGCTGACCCCTGGCCGACGGGCCTGGTGTGCGGCCGGGGCTGCCAGCTTGTAGTGCGGGTGGCTGACCGGCCACTGGCCAGGGGACCTTCGGCTGGCTGGGCGGCTGCAGAGGGCAAGGGGCGGCAGGGGTTCGGAGGGAGCCACGCCGGGGCGGCGGCGCAAAAGGAGAGGCGAGCAAAAGCCTACAGGTATACCCAGGCGGTCTCCCATCCAAGTACTAACCAGGCCCCTCCCTGCTTAGCTCCCGAGAACAGAGGAGATCGGGCGCGTTCAGGGTGGTATGGCCGTACACGCTGGGACCCGGCTCCCGCGCCCCAAGAGCCTGCTCCCGGCCTGTCTCGTGAGCGCCCGCCATGCAGATGAGCCGCTCCGGTGGCGAGCATCGACCCGCGGGCCGGCTCTGCCAGCACCGCGTCCGCCCCCAGTCCGGCTCCCCGCCTCTTCCGAATGCCCCTGGCGTGGGCGGCGGGCTACTCCTGGCCGGCAGCGAGGCCCCTTCGCGCCACCCGAGGCTCCATGGGACACTGCCACTTCCCTGATGGTGCCAGAAGTCGTGGAACTCTGGCATCCTGGGACTCCCCGCACCCAGACCGGCATACACCCCGCCCCCCTACCGCCACCAGGTTTACCCCCAAGGCTGCTGGAGGCCTGCACCAGCAGGCAACCCTGGGCTTGGGAGTTGTGGGAGGATCCCGCGGCGGCGGCGGCGGCGGCGGCGGCGGAGGGGCGGGAGGGTGGGGAGGTAGTCGATGGCAACCGCGAGGATGGCGCCAGGGCGGCGATGGCGGCGGCGACAATGGGGGCTTTGACGGTGGGCGCCGGGGTACGGGGAGCGATGGCGGCGGCGGCGGGGTGGGGGAGAGCAGAGGCGGGAGATTGAGGGAGTATGGCGATGGTGGCGGCGTCGGCGGGGGCTTGGGCGGAGGCGGTGGAGATGGCGGTGCTGGAGGCGGGGAGAGCAGAGGAGGGAGATTGAGGGAGTGCGGCAATGGCGGCGGCGGCGGCGGCGGGGGCGGGGGAGAGCAGAGGCGGGAGATTGAGGGAGTATGGCGATGGTGGCGGCGGGGGCGGGGGAGATGGCGGTGCTGGAGGCGGGGAGAGCAGAGGAGGGAGATTGAGGGAGTGCGGCAATGGCGGCGGCGGCGGGGGCGGGGGTGGGGGAGAGGGCAGCACTGGCGGCGGGGATGGGGAGCGCGGTGCTGGCGGCAGAGGGGGCGAGAGCAGAAGAGGGAGTTTGACGGAGTACAGCGATGGCGGCGGCGGGGGCGGGGGAGGGGGCGAGGGTAGCGCTGGCGGAGGGTGTGGGGAGCGCGGTGATGGCGGCGGCGGCGGCGGCGGCGGCGGCGGCGGCGCGGGAGTGTTGCGAGGTCGGCGATGGAGGCGGCGGCAGCGTTGGGGGCTGTGTCGGCGGGCGCTGGGCGCGGGGAGGGTTGGCGCCTGCGGCAGCGGTAGCGGGAAAGAGGGCGGTGCTGGCGGCGGAGGAGGGGAGAGCAGAGGCGGGAGATTGAAGCAGTACAGCGCTGGCGGCGGCGAGGGCGGGGGCAGGGGTGAGGGCAGCGCTGGAGGGGGTTGTGGGGAGCGCGGTGATGGTGGCGGATTTGGCGGTGGCGGCGGGGGAGAGGGCAGCGCTGGCGGCGGCGGCGGCGACCTAGGGTCGGCGAAGGGTTCGAGATGACGGCCTGCGGGACTGAAGAGGACTAAGAAGAGGGTGTGCGGGGGAGCCCTGGCCGACGGGCCTGGTGTGCGGCCGGGGATGCCAGCTTGCAGTGCCGGGCGGCTAACCCTCTGCTGGTCAGGGGGACCTTGGGCTGGCTGGGCGGCTGCAGAGAGGCAAGGGGCGGCAGGGGTTCGGAGCGAGCCTCGCCGGGGAGGCGTTGCAAAAGGAGAGGCGAGCAAAAGCCTACAGGTATTCCCAGGCGGTCTCCCATCCAAGTACTAAGCAGGCCCGGCCCTGCTTAGCTTCCGAGATCAGACGAGATCTGGCGCGTTCAGGGTGGTCTGGCCTTAGGCGCTGGGACCCGGCTCCCGGCACTGCAAGAGCCTGCTCCCGACCTGCCTCTGAGCGCGCGCCATGCTGCTGGGCCGCTCGGGTGGCGAGCACGTCTGCCTGAGCGCCTCCCGCGCTCCCCGCCTCCTCCGGACGCCGCTGGTGTGGGCGACAGGCTACTCCTGGCCCGCAGCGAGGCCCCTTCGCGCCCCAGTGGCTCCACGGGCCTCTGTCACTTCCCTGACTGTGACATATGTCTGGGCGCCCTGGCATCCTGGGACTCCCAGGCCCGAAGGGCACCCCGCCCCTACCCCAACCCCTCTCATCTGCGCCCAGCCCCACAACCGCACACCCCCTTGCTGCTGTGCTGTCCCCACCTCTCAGGGCCACCGAGGGGTCGCAGGGTCCTCTCAGTCCCTCCGGCCCTAGGGACATGCAACCCAGGCCCAGCCCTGGCCGGCCCCACCCACTGGCCCAAAGCCAGGGAGAGCCACCCGGGCGCCACCAGGGCGCAGCAGCTCCAGTCTGCAGCCACCCTTCGTCACAAGCCTTCAGTCTGGGCCCTCGACCCTCGTCAGCGACCCGGAGCCCCGCCCGATCTCCGGTCCCTTCACTGGCTACACGTCACATCTCCTGACCCAGGGAGGTGAGAGAGAGGATGAGGGAAGGCCAGAGACGGAGCAAGAGAGTGGCGGAGAGAGACAGACGGGGACTGTGGGGACAGACTCCCAGAGAGCACTCTCCAGGCTCTGGGCCTCGCGTGGAGGGGTGCTGCTTGGGGGCTGCATGGTCATCAGCTGTGACCGCTTGGCCATCAGCTGTTGCCCGTTGGCCATTGGCCACCGGAGGAGCTGCGGTGGCCAAGCTAGGAAGCGCGGATGGTGGACTGCAAATTGCAGAGGGGCGCGGATTGCAGTGGGCCGGCTTGGTGGGTCGACGGGCGGTGTGTCGGTGGGTTGGCAGAGAAGCGGCCGGCAGGTCGGGGATCGGGCGGCTCCGGCTTGCCGTGTCTCCGAGCCAGCCGCCCGTGAGACATAGTGCTGTGAGCTCCCTATCCGTGGCTCTGTTGGTGTTCCTTCTTGGCCTCGCCATATCCTGCGTTCTTGTGCGGGCAGAGGGACTAGAGTCCCCGCAGGACAGGGCCCGACAGACAAAACGGGAGGAGGAGTAAGACGGAGCGAGATCGAAATATACACCTATATGTACCTGTATGTACCTAGACATACAGAGAGACATGGACAGAGACAGAGAAAGAGGGGGCTGGCACGCGGGGAGAGAGCTCCTGAGCGAGAGCCAGAGCCCAACAGGCACGTCGCAGAGACAGCGAGACATGGGGTGGGGGGGGGGGGGACGCACTAGCGGGCACACGGACGGGGACAGACGCACTGACGCTGCTTTGAAGTGGCAGCTTCAAAACCGAAGTGTGGTCATGCCCGTGGCTGGGCTCCACGGAGGAGGCAGTGCCGGGCATTGAAAGTCACCCTTGAAGCCCCCAGGCCGGGCGGGAGGGCCAGTGGGCTCAGCCCCCCAGGAACCCCCCCGCGGAGGAGAGTGGCACCCACAGGCACCCTGGTTGAGAGGGCTGTGTGCCTGCGTGCCTGCACTTCCCTTTGGTGGTCTCTCCTGGAGTCCGAGGCGTGCGGTGTGTTGGGGTGGTGCTCCATCCGTCCCCTGGTTTGACCCGGCTCTTTGTACCCTGTGTGTTGGGGCCACCGCGAACGGCGGGAAGGGAAGGTTCCTGGCTCTTGTGGGCGAAGGGAGGGGGCGCGCAGTGGTGTGGGGAGAGGTGCCTGCCGGCGGAGACACAGGCTCGGCTAACTGCTGCTGGCTGACTGCCTGCCTCAGCGAAGAGGACTAAGAAGAGGGTGAGGGGCTGACCCCTGGCCGACGGGCCTGGTGTGCGGCCGGGGCTGCCAGCTTGTAGTGCCGGGTGGCTGACCGGCCACTGGCCAGGGGGACCTTCGGCTGGCTGGGCGGCTGCAGAGGGGCAAGGGGCGGCAGGGGTTCGGAGGGAGCCACGCCGGGGGGGGGGGGGGGGCGGTGCAAAAGGAGAGGCGGGGAAAAGCCTACAGGTATTCCCAGGCGGTCTCCCATCCAAGAACTAACCAGGCCCCTCCCTGCTTAGCTCCCGAGATCAGAGGAGATCGGGCGCGTTCAGGGTGGTATGGCGGTAGACGCTGGTACCCGGCTCCCCGTGCCCCAGGAGTCTGCTCCCGGCCTGCCTCGTGAGCGCGCGCCATGCAGATGCGCCGCTCCGGTGGCGAGCATCGACCCGCAGGCCGGCTCTGCCAGCACCGCTTCCCCCCCCCAGTCCGGCTCCCGCCTCTTCCGAATGCCCCTGGCGTGGGCGGCGGGCTACTCCTGGCCGGCAGCGAGGCCCCTTCGCGCCACCCGAGGCCCCATGGGACACTGCCACTTCCCTGATGGTGCCAGAAGTCGTGGAACTCTGGCATCCTGGGACTCCCCGGACCCAGACCGCCATACACCCCGCCCCCCTACCGCCACCAGGTTTACCCCCAAGGCTGCTGGAGGCCTGCACCAGCAGGCAACCCTGGGCTTGGGAGTTGTGGGAGGATCCCGCGGCGGCGGCGGGGGCGGCTGCGGCGGAGGCAGGGGATGGTGGGGAGGTAGTCGATGGCAACCGCTAGGATGGCGCCAGGGCGGCGATGGCGGCGGCGACAATGGGGGCTTTGACGGTGGGCGCCGGGGTACGGGGAGCGATGGCGGCGGCGGCGGGGTGGGGGAGAGCAGAGGCGGGAGATTGAGGGAGTATGGCGATGGTGGCGGCGGGGGCGGGGGCGGGGGAGATGGCGGTGCTGGAGGCGGGGAGAGCAGAGGAGGGAGATTGAGGGAGTGCGGCAATGGCGGGGGCGGGGGGGGGGGGGGGGGAGAGGGCAGCACTGGCGGCGGGGATGGGGAGCGCGGTGCTGGCGGCAGAGGGGGCGAGAGCAGAGGAGGGAGTTTGATGGAGTACAGCGATGGCGGCGGGGGGGGCGGGGTAGGGGGCGAGGGTAGCGCTGGCGGAGGGGGTGGGGAGCGCGGTGATGGCGGCGGCGGCGGCGGCGGCGGGGGCGGCGCGGGATTGTTGAGAGGTCGGCGATGGAGGCGGCGGCAGCGTTCGGGGCTGTGTCGGTGGGCGCTGGGCGCGGGGAGGGTTGGCGCCTGCGGCAGCGGTAGCGGGAAAGAGGGCGGTGCTGGCGGCGGTGGAGGGGAGAGCAGAGGCGGGAGATTGAAGCAGTACAGCGATGGCGGCGGCGAGGGCGGGGGCAGGGGTGAGGGCAGCGCTGGAGGGGGTTGTGGGGAGCGCGGTGATGGTGGCGGATTTGGCGGTGGCGGCGGGGCAGAGGGCAGCGCTGGCGGCGGCGGCGACGTAGGGTCGGCGAAGGGTTCGAGAGATGACGCCTCGGGACTGAAGAGGACTAAGAAGAGGGTGTGCGGGGGAGCCCTGGCCGACGGGCCTGGTGTGCGGCGGGGGCTGCCAGCTTGTAGTGCCTGTCGGCTAACCCTCTGCTGGTCAGGGGGGCCTTGGGCTGGCTGGGCGGCTGCAGAGAGGCAAGGGGCGGCAGGGGTTCGGAGGGAGCCTCGCCGGGAGGCGCAAAGGAGAGGCGAGCAAAAGCCTACAGGTATTCCCAGGCGGTCTCCCATCCAAGTACTAAGCAGGCCCGGCCCTGCTTAGCTTCCGAGATCAGACGAGATCTGGCGCGTTCAGGGTGGTCTGGCCTTAGGCGCTGGGACCCGGCTCCCGGCACTCCAAGAGCCTGCTCCCGACCTGCCTCTGAGCGCGCGCCATGCTGCTGGGCCGTTCGGGTGGCGAGCACGTCTGCCTGAGCGCCTCCCGCGCGCTCCCCGCCTCCTCCGGACGCCGCTGGTGTGGGCGACGGGCTACTCCTGGCCCGCAGCGAGGCCCCTTCGCGCCCCCCAGTGGCTCCACGGGCCTCTGTCACTTCCCTGACTGTGACATATGTCTGGGCGCCCTGGCATCCTGGGACTCCCATGCCCCGAAGGGCTTTTACCCCGCCCCCCTACCCCAACCCCTCTCATCTGCGCCCAGCCCCACAACCGCACACCCCCCTTGCTGCTGTGCTGTCCCCACCTCTCAGGGCCACCGAGGGGGTCGCAGGGTCCTCTCAGTCCCCTCCGGCCCTAGGGACATGCAACCCAGGCCCGGGCCCTGGCCGGCCCCACCCACTGGCCCAAAGCCAGGAGAGCCACCCGCGCGCCACCAGGGCGCAGCAGCTCCAGTCTGCAGCCACCCTTCGTCACAAGCCTTCAGTCTGGGCCCTCGACCCTCGTCAGCGACCCCGAGCCCCGCCCGATCTCCGGTCCCTTCACTGGCTACACGTCACATCTCCTGACCCAGGGAGGTGAGAGAGAGGATGAGGGAAGGCCAGAGACGGAGCAAGAGAGTGGCGGAGAGAGACAGACGGGGACTGTGGGGACAGACTCCCAGAGAGCACTCTCCAGGCTCTGGGCCTCGCGTGGAGGGGTGCTGCTTGGGGGCTGCATGGTCATCAGCTGTGACCGCTTGGCCATCAGCTGTTGCCCGTTGGCCATTGGCCACCGGAGGAGCTGCGGTGGCCAAGCTAGGAAGCGCGGATGGTGGACTGCAAATTGCAGAGGGGCGCGGATTGCAGTGGGCCGGCTTGGTGGGTCGACGGGCGGTGTGTCGGTGGGTTGGCAGAGAAGCGGCCGGCAGGTCGGGGATCGGGCGGCTCCGGCTTGCCGTGTCTCCGAGCCAGCCGCCCGTGAGACATAGTGCTGTGAGCTCCCTATCCGTGGCTCTGTTGGTGTTCCTTCTTGGCCTCGCCATATCCTGCGTTCTTGTGCGGGCAGAGGGACTAGAGTCCCCGCAGGACAGGGCCCGACAGACAAAACGGGAGGAGGAGTAAGACGGAGCGAGATCGAAATATACACCTATATGTACCTGTATGTACCTAGACATACAGAGAGACATGGACAGAGACAGAGAAAGAGGGGGCTGGCACGCGCGGAGAGGGCTCCTGAGCGAGAGCCAGAGCCCAACAGGCACGTCGCAGAGACAGCGAGACATGGGGTGGGGGAGGGGGGAGGGACGCACTAGCGGGCACACGGACGGGGACAGACGCACTGACGCTGCTTTGAAGTGGCAGCTTCAAAACCGAAGTGTGGTCATGCCCGTGGCTGGGCTCCACGGAGGAGGCAGTGCCCGGGCATTGAAAGTCACCCTTGAAGCCCCCAGGCCGGGCGGGAGGGCCAGTGGGCTCCGAGCCCCGCGCAGGAACACCCCCCCCCCCCGCGGGAGGAGAGTGGCACCCACAGGCACCCTGGTTGAGAGGGCTGTGTGCCTGCGTGCCTGCACTTCCGCTTGCGGTGGTCTCTCCTGGAGTCCGAGGGCGTGCGGTGTGTTGGGGTGGTGCTCCATCCGTCCCCTGGTTTGACCCGGCTCTTTGTACCCTGTGTGTTGGGGCCACCGCGAACGGCGGGAAGGGAAGGTTCCTGGCTCTTGTGGGCGAAGGGAGGGGGCGCGCAGTGGTGTGGGGAGAGGTGCCTGCCGGCGGAGACACAGGCTCGGCTAACTGCTGCTGGCTGACTGCCTGCCTCAGCGAAGAGGACTAAGAAGAGGGTGAGGGGCTGACCCCTGGCCGACGGGCCTGGTGTGCGGCCGGGGCTGCCAGCTTGTAGTGCCGGGTGGCTGACCGGCCACTGGCCAGGGGGACCTTCGGCTGGCTGGGCGGCTGCAGAGGGGCAAGGGGCGGCAGGGGTTCGGAGGGAGCCACGCCGGGGGGGGGGGGGGCGGTGCAAAAGGAGAGGCGAGGAAAAGCCTACAGGTATTCCCAGGCGGTCTCCCATCCAAGAACTAACCAGGCCCCTCCCTGCTTAGCTCCCGAGATCAGAGGAGATCGGGCGCGTTCAGGGTGGTATGGCGGTAGACGCTGGTACCCGGCTCCCCGTGCCCCAGGAGTCTGCTCCCGGCCTGCCTCGTGAGCGC
>NC_133762.1:62562261-62585068 GCF_036562045.2 Rhinolophus sinicus
GGACAGGGTTCGGCTACTGCCTTCAGACAGGTATACATTAAGTTTCAGGTCAGTGCTAGTGCCTAGGTTAGCCAAGGGTGAGACAGGGTTGGTGTGTTAAAGTGAGTGAGTTGGACAGGGCAGAGTTCGTATAACAGCCAGTATATGTTAGGGTCGGAAGAGTGTTAGAGCCTCGTCGAGGGTAGGGAAAGTTCATATGTTGGTTTAGTTGAGGGTGAGGAATGGAACCTTGTTCGGATGTTGCCTACAACCAGGTATACATTTAGGTTCGAACAGTGTTTGCCACAGAAACCGTGAGGAACTTAAAGGTTGGTATGATGGTTAGGGTGAGGTGAGAAATGGGACAGGGTTCTGCTTTTACACAGCTTGTGTACATCTCTAGAACACTGTTAGGGCCACGTTAACTGGAGGGTATGGGAAAGGATTGAATGTTGGTTAGTGTCAGTCTGAGGAATGGGAGTGTTTGGCTACTGCCTGTATCCAGGTATACATTAAGGTTCTGGTGAGGGTTAGGAACTCGGTTAAGGTGAACAGGGTTGGTGTTAGTTAAAGTGACGGTGAGGTGTTTGGACAGAGTTTCGATAACAGCCAAGGTTTTGAGCTGTATTTGAAACTTGGTCAGCGTGAAGGTAGATGAAGGTTGGTATGTTGGTTAGGGTGAGGGTGATGGGACAGTGTTCAGGTTCTGCTTACAACCAGGTGTACGTTTAGGTTCGGACCACTGTTAGCATCATTAGCTGGAGGTGTGGGAAAGGATTGTGTGCTGGTTAGTGTGAGGAGATGGACAGGGTTCGCTACTGCCTTCAGACAGGTTTACATTAAGGTTCGGTGAGTGTTAGCCTAGGTTAGCCAAGGTGAGACAGGGTTGGTGTAGTGAGGTGAGGGTTCGGACAGGGAGTTTAGTATACCCAAGTATACGTTTAGGTCAAGAGTGTTAGAGCCTCGGTTAAGGGTAGGAAAGGTTATATGTTGGTTTAGTTGAGGGTGAGGAATGGATCCTTGTTCGGATGTTGCCTACAACCAGGTATACATTAGGTTCGGACAGTGTTTGAGCCTTAGTAACCGTGAGGAACTTAAAGGTTGGTATGTTGGTTAGGTGAGGGTGAGAAATGGGATGGGTGCTTCTGCTTACAGCCTGTGTGTACGCTAAACTCGAACAATGTTAGGGCCACGGTTAGCTGGAGGGTATGGGAAAGGATTGAATGTTGGTTAGTCTGAGAGATGGGAGGTGTTCGGCTACTGCCTGTACCAGGTATACATTAAGGTTCTGTTGAGGGTTAGGAACTCGGTTAATCCGAGGGTGAACAGGGTTGGTGTGATAGTTAAAGTGAAGGTGAGGGTTTGGACAGTGTAGGGTTTCTGATAACAGCCAGGTAGGTTCGGAGCAGTATTTAAACCTTAGCCAGCGTGAGGGAAGTTAAAGTTTGGTATGTTTGTTAGGGTGAGGGTGAAGGATGGGTCAGTGTTCGGATTGTGCTTACCACCAGGTGTACGTTTAGGTTTGGAACATTGTTAGGATCACTAGTAGCTGGACGGTATGGGAAAGGATTGTATGCTGGTTAGTGTGAGGATTAGGGAACGGACAGGGTTCGGCTACTGCCTTCAGACAGGTATACATTAAAGTTTGGGTCAGTGTTAGCGCCGTGGTTAGCCCAAGGTTGAGACAGGGTTGGTGTGTGTTAAAGTGAGAGTGAGGGATCGGACAGGCCAGAGTTTTGTATAAAAGCCAAGTATACGTTTAGGGTGCAAAGAGTGTTAGAAACTCGGTTACCGGGAGTGCAGGTAAAGGTTCATATGTTGGTTTAGTTGAGGGTGAGGAATGCAACCCTGTTCGGATGTTGCCTACAACCATTGAGGTTTGGACAGTGTTTGAGCATCAGTAACCGTGAGGTAAAAAGTTGGTATGATGGTTAGGGTGAGGGTGAGAAATGAGATGGGGTTCGCCATTTACTTACACCTTGTGTACGTCTACTCGAACACTTAGGGCCACGGCTAGCTGGAGGGTATGGGAAAGGATTGAATGTTGGTTAGTGTCAGTCTGAGGGTTGGGAGAGTGTTCGGCTACTGCCTGTATCCAGGTATACATTAAGGTTTGGGTGAGGGTTAGGAACTCGGTTAACCCGAGGGTGAACAGGGTTGGTGTGATAGTTAAAGTGTGAGGGTTTGGACAGTGTAGTGTTTCTGATAACAGCCAGCTAGGTTCGCAGCAGTATTTAAACCTTAGTCAGCGTGAGGGTAGTTAAAGTTTGGTATGTTGGTTAGGGTGAGGGTGAGTGATGGGACAGTGTTCAAGTTCTGCTTACAGCCAGGTGCACGTTTAGGCTCGGAAGACTCTTAGGTCCACGGTTAGCGGGAGGTATGGGAAAGGATTGAATGTTGGTTAGTGTGAGGCTGAGGGTTGGGACATGTTTCAGCTACTGCCTGCAGCCAGATAGACATTACGATTCGGTCAGTGTTAGTGCCTCGGTTAGCGCGAGTGTGAGAGAGTGTTGGTGTGTTAGCTTACAGTGAGGGTGAGGGTTCAGACATTGTACGGGTTTGGAAAACAGCCAAGTGTACGTTTAGGATCGGAAGAGTGTGAGAGCCAGATTTATCTCCATGGTAGGGAAATGGTTGGTAGGCTTGATATGTTGAGGGTGAGGGATGGAACTGTGTTCGGCTGCTGCCTACAGCCAGGAATACATTTAGGCTCGGAGCAGTGTTTGAGCGACGTTTACCCCGACGGAAGTTAAAGTTGGTACGTTGGTTTGGGTGAGGTTGAGGGATGGGTCAGTTTTCGGGTTCTGCTTACAACCGGGTGTACGTTTAGGTTAGGCCCACTGTTAGGACCACTATTAGCTGGAGGGTATGGGATAGGATTGTATGTTTGTTAGTGTGAGGATTAGGGAAAGGACGGGGTTCGGCTACTGCCTTCAGAGAGGTGTACTTTAATGTTCGGGTGAGTGTTAGCGCCCAGGGCGAGACAGTGTTGGTGAGTGTTAAAGTGAGAGTGAGTGTTCGGACAGGGCAGAGTTTCGTATACCAGCCAAGTATACGTTTAGGGTGCGGAGAGTGTTAGCGCCTCGGTTACCGCGAGGGTAGGGAAAGGTTCATATGTTGGTTTAGTTGAGGGTGAGGAATGGAACCTTGTTCGCATGTTGCCTACAACCAGGTATACATTTATGTTCGGAACCGTGTTTTCGCCGCAGTAACCGTGAGGGAACTTAAAGGTTGGTATAATGGTTAGAGTGAGGGAGAGAAATGGGACACGGTAAGCCTTTTATATACAGCCTTGTGTACGTCTAGACTCGGAACACTGTAGGGCCACGGTTACCTGGATGGTATAGGAAAGTATTGAATGTTGGTTAGTGTCAGTCTGAGGGATGGGAGAGTGTTCGGCTACTACCTGTATCCAGGTGCACGTTAATGTTCGGTTGAGGGTCAGGAACTGTTAACCCAATGGTGAACAGGGTTGGTGTGTCAGTTAAAATGACGGTGAGGGTTTGGACAGTGTAGAGTTTTGGATAACAGCCAAGTAGCTGCGGAGCAGTTTTGGAAACTTGGTCAGCGTGAGGGAATTAAAGGATGGTATGTTGGTTAGCGGGAGGGGGAGTGATGGGACAGTGTCCATGTTCTGCTTCTTAGCCAGTTGCACGTTTAGGCTCAGAAGACTCTTAGGTCCACGGTTAGCGGGAGGTTATGGGAAAGGTTAGTATGTTGGTGACGTAAGGCTTAAGGGAAGGGACAGGGTTCGGCTATGGCCTTCAGACAGGTATACATTGAGTTTCAGGTAAGTGTTCGCGCCTAGGTTAGCCCAGGGTGAGACAGTGTTGGTGTGTGTTAAAGTGAGAGTGAGGGTTCTTACAGTGCAGAGCTTTGTATAAAAGCCAAGTATTCGTTTAGTGTGTGAAAAGAGTTAGAGCCACGGTTCTCGCCAGGGTAGGGAAAAGGTTGGTATGCTTGATATGTCGAGGGTGAGGGACGGAACTGTGTTCTGCTGCTACAGCCAGGTATACATTTAGGTTCGGAGTAGTGTTTGAGCCACGTCAGAGGAAGTTAAAGTGGTATGTTGGTTAGGGTGAGGTGAGGGATGGGTCAGTGTTCGGGTTCTGCTTACAACCAGGTGTACGTTTAGGTTCGAACACTGTTAGGATCACACGGTTAGCTGGAGGGTATGGGAAAGGATTTTGTTGGTTAGTGTGAGGATGGGACAGGGTTCAGCTACTGCCTTCAGACAGGTTTACATTAAGGTTCGGAGAGTTAGCGCCTAGGTTAGCCAAGGGTGAGACAGTGTTGGTGTGTGTTAAAGAGTGAGGGTTGGGCAGGGCAGAGATTCGTTAACAGCCAAGTATATGTTTAGGGTGCGAAGAGTGTTAGAGCCTCGGTTACCGAGGGTAGGGAAAGGTTGGTTGGTTTAGTTGAGGGTGAGGAATGGAACCTTGTTCGGATGTTGCCTACAACCAGGTATACATTTAGGTTCGAACAGTGTTTGAGCCACAGTAACCGTGAGGGAACTTAAAGTGGTATGTTGGTTAGGTGAGGGTGAAATGGGACAGGGTTCTTTTATATACAGTTGTGTACCTCTAGACTCGAACACTGTTAGGGCCACGGTTAGCTGGAGGGTATGGGAAAGGATTGAATGTTGGTTAGTGTGAGGATTGGGAAGGGACAGGGTCGCTACTGCCTTCAGACAGGTTTCCATTAAGGTTCAGGTCAGTGTTAGGCTAGGTTAGCCCAAGGTGAGACAGGTTGGTTTGTGTTAAAGTGAGAGTGAGGGTTGGACAGGCAGAGTTTCGATAACAGCCAAGTATATGTTTAGGGTCGGAAGAGTGTTAGAGCCTCGGTAGGAAAAGGTTCATTGTTGGTTTAGTTGAGGGTGAGGAATGGAACCTTGTTCGGATGTTGCCTATAACCATTGAGGTTTGGACAGTGTTTGAGCAGTAACCGTGAGAGTTAAAGGTTGGTATGATGGTTAGGGTGAGGAGAAATGGGACAGGGTTCGCCTTTTCTCACAGCCTTGTGCGTCTAAACTCGAACATTGTTAGGGCCACGGTTAGCTGGAGGGTATGGGAAAGGATTGAATGTTGGTTAGTGAGGCTGATGGATGGGGAGTTTGAGCTACTGCCTGCAGCCAGGTATACTTATGATTCGGGTCAGTGTTAGTGCCTCGTTAGGTGTGAGAGAATGTTGGTGTGTTAAAGTGTGGGTGAGGTTCAGACATTGGGTTCGCCAAGTGTACATTTAGGATGGGAAGAGTGTTAGAGTCACGGTTATGCCAGGGTAGGGAAAAGGTTGGTAGGCTTGATATGTTGAGAGGGATGGAACTGTGTTCGCTGCTGCCTACAGCCAGGGTACAGTCGGAGCAGTGTGTTTGAGCCACGAACTTAAAGTTGGTATGTTGGTTAGGGTGAGGGTGAGGATGGGTCAGTGTTCAGGTTCTGCTTACAGCCAGGTGCGTTTAGGTTCGGACCACTGTTAGGTCACTATTAGCTGGAGGTGTGGGAAAGGATTGTATGCTGGTTAGTGTGAGGTTTAGGAAGGGACAGGGTTCAGCTACTGCCTTCAGACAGGTATACATTAAGGTTCGGTGAGTGTTAGCGCCTAGGTTAGCCAGGTGAGACAGTGTTGGTGTGTGTTAAAGTGAGAGTGAGGGAGGACACAGAGTTTGGATAACAGCCAAGTATACGTTTAGGGTCGAAGAGTGTTAGAGCCTCGTTACGCGGGTAGGAAAAGTTCATATGTTGGTTTAGTTGAGGGTGAGGATGGAACTTGTTCGGATGTTGCCTACAACCAGGTATACATTTAGGTTCGAACAGTGTTTGACCCAGTAACCGTGAGGGAAAGGTTGGTATGATTGTTAGGGTGAGGGTGAAATGGGACAGGGTTCGCTTTTTATACAGGTGTACCTCTAGACTCGGAACACTGTTAGGGCCACGGTTAGCTGGAGGGTATGGGAAAGGATTGAATGTTGGTTAGTGTGAGGATTGGGAAGGGACAGGGTTCTGCCTGACAGGTATACATTAAGTTTCAGGTCAGTGCTAGTGCCTAGGTTAGCCAAGGGTGAGACAGGTTTGGTGTGTGTTAAAGTGAGAGTGAGGGTTGGACAGGGCAGTTCGTATAACAGCCAGTATATGTTAGGGTCGATGAGTGTTAGATCCTCGGTTACCGCGAGGGTAGGGTAAAGTTCATATGTTGGTTTAGTTGAGGGTGATGAATGGAACCTTGTTCGGATGTTGGCTACAACCAGGTATACATTTATGTTCGGAACAGTGTTTGAGCTGCAGTAACCGTGAGGCAACTTAATGGTTGGTATGATGGTTAGGGTGAGGAAATGGGACAGGGTTCGCTTACTACAGGTTGTATTCGGTACACTGTTAGGGCCACAGTTAGCTGGAGGTATGGGAAAGGATTGAATGTTGGTTAGTGTCAGTGAGGATGGGAGAGGTTTGGCTACTGCCTGTATCCACATTTAGGTTCTGGTGAGGGTTAGGAACTCGGTTAACCCGAGGGTGAACAGGTTGTGTTAGTTATAGTGACGGGTGTTTGGACAGAGTAGATAACAGCCAAGTTTTCGGAGTGTATTTGAAACTTGGTCAGCGTGAGGTATAAGGTTGGTATGTTGGTTAGGGGTGATGGGACAGTGTTCAGGTTCTGCTTACAACCAGGTGTACGTTTAGGTTCGGACCACTGTTATCACTATTAGCTGGTGTGGGAAAGGATTGTGATGGTTAGTGTGAGGATTAGGAGGGACAGGTTCGCTACTGCCTTCAGACAGGTATACATTAAGGTTCGAGTGTTAGCGCCTAGGTTAGCCAGGGTGAGACAGGGTTGGTGTGTGTTAAAGTGAGTGAGGTTGACAGCGAGTTTGTACCAGTATACGTTTATCGTGTTAGAGCCTCGGTTACGAGGGTAGGAAAGGTTCATATGTTGGTTTAGTTGAGGGTGAGGAATGGATCCTTGTTCGGATGTTGCCTACAACCAGGTATACATTTAGGTTCGGACAGTGTTTGAGCCAGTAACGTGAGGGAAGTTAAAGGTTGGTATGTTGGTTAGGTGAGGGTGAAATGGGACTGGTTTGTTTACTTACAGCCTTGTGTACGTCTAAACTCGGAACATTCTTAGGACCACGGTTAGCTGGAGAGTATAGGAAAGGATTGAATGGTGGTTGGTGTCAGTCTGAGGGATGGGAGAGTGTTCGGCTATTGCCTGTATCCAGGTATACATTAAGGTACTGCTGAGGGTCAGGAACTCGGTTAACCCTAGGGTGTACACGGTTGGAGTGATAGTTAAAGTGAAGGTGAGGGTTTGGACAGTGTACGGTTTCTGATAACAGCCAGGTAGGTTCGGAGCAGTATTTAAACCTTAGCCAGCGTGAGGGAAGTTAAAGTTTGGTATGTTTGTTAGGGTGAGGGTGAGTGTTCGGTTCTGCTTACAACCAGGTGTACGTTTAGGTTTGGAACATTAGATCACTACTAGCTGGAGGTATGGGAAAGGATTGTATGTTGGTTAGTGTGAGGATAGGACAGGCTACTGCCTTCAGACAGGTATACATTAAGGTTCGGGTCAGTGTTAGTGAGGTTAGCCCAAGGTGAGACAGGGTTGGTGTGTTAAAGTGAGTGAGGGTTCGGACAGGGCTGAGTTTTGTAAAAGCCAAGTATCGTTTAGGAGGAAGAGTGTTAGAAACTCGGTTACAGGTAGGAAAAGGTTCTATGTTGGTTTAGTTGAGGGTGAGGAATGGAACTTGTTCGGATGTTGCCTACAACCATTGAGGTTTGGACAGAGTTTGAGCCTCAGTAACCTTGAGGTAACTTAAAGGTTGGTATGATGGTTAGGGTGAGGGTGAGAAATGAGACAGGGTTCGCCTTTTACTTACAGCCTTGTGTACGTCTAAACTCGGAACATTCTTAGGACCACGGTTAGCTGGAGGGTATAGGAAAGGATTGAATGGTGGTTGGTGTCAGTCTGAGGGATGGGAGAGTGTTCGGCTATTGCCTGTATCCAGGTATACATTAAGGTACTGGTGAGGGTCAGGAACTCGGTTAACCCTAGGGTGTACAGGGTTGGTGTGATAGTTAAAGTGAAGGTGAGTGTTTGGACAGTGTAGGGTTTCTGATAACAGCCAGGTAGGTTCGGAGCAGTATTTAAACCTTGGTCAGCGTGAGGTAGTTAAAGTTTGGTATGTTGGTTGGGTGAGGGTGAGTGATGGGACAGTGTTCAGGTTCTGCTTACAGCCAGGTGCACGTTTTGGCTCGGAAGACTCTTAGGTCCACGGTTAGCGGGAGGTTATGGGAAAGGATTGAATGTTGGTTAGTGTGAGGCTGAGGGATGGGACATGTTTCAGCTACTGCCTGCAGCCAGGTATACATTACGTTCGGTCAGTGTTAGTGCCTCGTTAGCGAGTGAGAGAGTGTTGGTGTGTTAGCTTACAGTGAGGTGAGGGTTCAGACATTGTTGCAGGTGTAAAACCAAGTATACGTTTAGGATCGGAAGAGTGTGAGCCGTTCAGGTCCAGGGAAATGGTTGGTAGGTTGATATGTTGAGGGTGAGGATGGAACTGTGTTGCTGCCTACAGCCAGGAATACATTTAGTTCGGAGCAGTGTTTGAGCACGTTGAGGAAGTTAAAGTTGGTATGTTGGTTGGGTGAGGTGAGGGATGGGTCAGTGTTCGGTTCTGCTTACAAGTGTACGTTTAGGTTACACTGTTAGGACCACTATTAGCTGGAGGGTATGGGAAAGGATGTTTGTTAGTGTGAGGATTAGGGAGGACAGGTTCGCTACTGCCTTCAGAGGTGTACTTTAAGTTCGGAGTGTTAGGAGTGAGGTGAGACAGTGGTGTGTGTTAAAGTGAGAGTGAGTGTTCAGACAGGCAGAGTTTGTATAAAAGCCAAGTATATGTTTAGGGTCGAGAGTGTTAGAGCCACGGTTACCGCGAGGGTAGGGAAAGGTTGGTTCATATGTTGGTTTAGTTGAGGTGAGGAATGGAACTTGTTCTGCTGCCTACAACCAGGTATACATTTAGGTTCGAACAGTGTTTGAGCCGCAGTAACCGTGAGGGAACTTAAAGGTTGGTGGAGGGTGAGGAGAGATGGGACAGGTTGCCTTTTATTACAGCCTTGTGTACTCTAGACTCGAACACTGTAGGGCCACGGTTACCTGGAGGGTATGGGAAAGGATTGAATTAGTGTCAGTCTGAGGATGGGAGAGTGTTCGGCTACTGCCTATCCAGGTTACGTTAATGTTCGTTGAGGGTTAGGAACTCGGTTAACCCAAGGTGAACAGGGTTGGTGTGTAGTTAAAGTGACGGTGAGGGTTTGGACAGTGTAGAGTTTTGGATAACAGCCAAGTAGCTGGAGCAGTTTTAAACTTGGTCAGCGAGGGAAGTTAAAGGTGGTATGTTGGTTAGGTGAGGGTGAGTGATGGGACAGTGTTCAGGTTCTGCTTAGCCAGGTTGCACGTTTAGGCTCGAAGACTCTTATCCACGGTTAGCGGGAGGTTATGGGAAAGGTTGGTTGGTGAGTGAGGCTGGGAAGGGACAGGTTTCAGCTACTGCCCAGACAGGTATACATTAGTTCGGGTGTGTTAAGTTAGCCAGGGTGAGACAGTGTTGGTGTGTGTTAAAGTGAGTGAGGGTTGGTGCAGGTTTATAAACAGCCAGTATGTTTAGGTGTGAGAGTTAGAGTCGGTTCGAGGTAGGGAAAGGTTGGTATGTTGATAGTTGAGAGGGTGAGGGATGGAACTGTGTTCTTTGCTGCCTACAGCCAGGTATACATTTAGGTTCGGAGCAGTGTTTGAGCCACGTTCATGAGGAAGTTAAAGTTGGTATGTTGGTTAGGGTGAGGTGGGATGACAGTGTTCGGGTTCTGCTTACAACCAGGTGTACGTTTAGGTTCGGAACACTGTTAGGATCACTGTTAGCTGGAGGGTATGGGAAAGGATTTTATGTTGGTTAGTGTGAGGATTGGGGAACGGACAGGGTTCGGCTACTGCCTTCAGACAGGTTTACATTAAGGTCCCGGTGAGAGTTCGCGCCTAGGTTAGACCCAGGGTGAGACAATTTTGGTGTGTGTTAAAGTGAGATTGAGGATTCCGACAGGCAGTTTCGTATACCAGACAAGTATACGTTTAGGGTCGGAAGAGTGTTATAGCCTCAGTTACCGGGAGGGTAGGGAAAGGTTCACTTGTTTGTTTACTTGAGGGTGAGGAATGGAACCTTGTTCGGATGTTGCCTACAACCAGGTATACATTTAGTTTCGGAACAGTTTTTGAACCGCAGTAACTGTGATGGAACTTAAACGTTGGTATGATGGATAGGGTGAGGGAGAGAAATGGGACAGTATTCGCCTTTTATTTACAGCCTTGTTTTCGTCTAAACTAGGAACACAATTAGGGCCACGGTTACCTGGAGGGTATGGGAAATGATTGAATGTTGGTTAGTGTCAGTTGGAGGGATGGGAGCGTGTTCGGCTACTGCCTATATCCAGGTACAGGTTAATGGTCGGTTGAGTTAGGAACTGGTTGAGGGTGAGACAGTGTTGTGTTAGTTAAAATGACGGTGAGGGTTCAGGCAGTGTAGACTTTGGATAACAGCCAAGTGTGTTTAGGATGGAAGAGTGTTAGAGCCTCGGTTAGCCAGGTAGGGAAAGGTTGGTAGGTTGATATGTTGAGGAGAGGATGGAACTGTGTTCGGCTGCTGCCTAAGGTTCGGATCAGTATTTGAAACTTGATCAGCGTTACGGAAGTAAAAGTTTGGTATGTTACAGGGTGGGTGAGTGATGGGTCAGTGTTCAGGTTTGCTGACAGAGGTGCATATTTAAAGGAAGTCTCTTAGGTCCCCGGTCCCCTGTCAGTCCCCCTTCAGACAGGTATACAGGTTCAGTCTCCGGTCCCCATCTAGGGTCGAAGAGTGTTAGTCCCTCGTTACTCTGGTACCCATCCCCATTCATATGTTGTTCCTCTGAGGGTGAGACCCAGTCCTACAACCCCCGGTACCCTCATCCCCCTATACATTATCCTGGTCCCCGTTCTCTCCGTTCCCAGGTGAGACAGGGTTGGTGTGTGTTAAAGTGAGGTGAGGGTTTGGACAGGCAGGTTCGATAACAGCCCGTCTCCAGGTCCCCATCCCGAGTCTCCATCTCCCGGTTTCCGTGTGGTCCCCGGACCTTGTTCGGTGTCCCCGTCCAGCCAGTCCCCATCTAGTCCCCGTCTCCCAGTCCTGGGTCCCCTGTCCACAGCTTCTGGTCTACTCGATCCCCATCTGGTAGGGCCAGTTCCTCAGCCCCCGGTCCTGTCCTTGGTCCCCCAGTCCCCCGTTCCTCCGTTCCCCGGTCCCCCCCGTCCTCGGGTTCTGCTTATCAGGTCCCCCGTTTAGGTCCGGAACCTGTCATGTCCACCAGCTGGAGGTCCCAGGGTCCCCTACCCTTCCCCGGTCCCCTTTCCCCGTCCCCCTGTAGCCCGGTCCCCCCGTCCCTGGTCTCCCAGCCCCGGTCCCCCCGGAGGTTCCCAGTCTCGTCCCTGGTTTGGTTTAGTTGAGGTCCCCGTGAGTCCCGAACTCTGTTCCCGTCTACAACCAGGTCCCCCATCTCCCGGTTCCTTCCTGTCCCCATCCCCCAGGAAACTTAAAGGTTGGTATGGTGGTTAGGGTCCCCCAGGGTGAGAAATGGGACAGGTTTGCTTATTACAGCCTGTGTACCCTAAACTCGGAACACTGTTAGGGCCACGGTTACCTGGAGGGTAGGGAAAGGATTGAATGTTGGTTAGTGTCAGTCTGAGGATGGGAGAGTGTTCGCTACTGCCTGTATCCAGGTATACAGTTGTTCGTTGAGGGTTAGGAACTCGGTTAACGAGGGTGAACAGGGTTGGTGTGTTAAATGAGGTGAGGGTTTGGACAGTGTAGTTGATAACAGCCAGGTAGGTTCGGAGCAGAAATTTAGTCATGAGGAAGTTAAAGTTTGGTATGTTGGTTAGGGTGAGGGTGAGTGATGGGTCAGTGTTCAGGTTCTGCTTACAACCAGGTGTGCTTAGTTTGGAACATTTTAGTCCACTACTAGCTGGAGGTATGGGAAAGGATTGTTGGTTAGTGTGAGGAGGCATGGGACAGGTTTCAGCTACTGCCTTCAGACAGGTACATTAAGGTTCGGGTCAGTGTTAGTGCCGAGGTTAGCCCAAGGGTGAGATAGGGTGTGTTAAAGTGAGAGTGAGGTTCGGACAGGCTGAGTTTTGGGATAAACAGCCAAGTATACGTTTAGGTCGAAGAGTGTTAGATTCGGTTACCAGGGAAGGTAGGGGTATGTTGGTTTAGTTGAGGGTGAGGAATGGAACTGTTCGGATGCTGCCTACAACCATTTAGGTTTGGACAGTGTTTGAGCATCAGTAACCGTGAGGAAGTTAAAGTTGGTTGGTGATGGTTAGGGTGAGGGTGAGAAATGGGACAGGGTTCGCTTTACTTACAGCCTTGTGTACGCTAAACTCGAACACTTAGTTAGCTGGAGGTAGGGAAAGGATTGAATGTTGGTTAGTGTCAGTCTGAGGGATGGGAGAGTGGCTACTGCCTGTATCCAGGTATACATTAAGGTTCGGTGAGGGTTAGAACTCGGTTAGCCCGAGGGTGAACAGGGTTGGTGTGTGTTAAAGTGTGAGGGTTTGGACAGTGTAGGTTTCGATAACAGCCAAGTAGGTGGAGCAGTATTTAAACCTTGGTCAGCGTGAGGGTAGTTAAAGTTGGTATGTTGGTTAGTGAGGGTGAGTGATGGGACAGTGTTCAGGTTCTGCTTACAGCCAGGTGCACGTTTACTCGGAAGACTAGGCCACGGTTAGCGGGAGGTTAGGGAAAGGATTGAATGTTATTAGTGTGAGGCTGAGGGATGGGACATGTTTCAGCTACTGCCTGCAGCCAGTATACATTAGTTCAGTGTTAGGGCCGGTTGAGTGGAGAGGAGTGTTGGTGTGTTAGTTACAGTGAGGGTGAGGGTTTGACATTGTAGGTTTGGAAACAGCCAGCGTTTAGGTCGAAGAGGAGAGCCGGTTACCCAGGTAGGGAAGGGTTGGTGTTGATATGTTGAGGGTGAGGGATGGAACTGTGTCAGCTGTACAGCCAGGTATACAGTTCGGAGCAGTGTTTGAGTTCATGAGGAAGTTAAAGTTGGTATGTTGGTTTGGGGGTGAGGGGATGGCTGCTTCTGCTTACAGCCAGACGCTAGGTTAGCCCACTGTTAGGCCACTATTAGCTGGAGGGTATGGGAAAGGATTGATGTTGGTTAGTGTGAGGCTGAGGACGGGGTTTCAGCTACTGCCTTCAGACAGGTACATTAATGTTCGGGTGAGTGTTAGGTTAGCCAGGTAGACAGTGTGGTGAGTGTTTGTGAGAGTGAGGTTGACAGGCAGTTGGATAACAGCCAAGTATATGTTTAGGTGTGAAGAGTTAGAGCCTCCTCGAGGTAGGGCGGTTGGTATGTTGATATGAGGTGAGGGATGGAACTGTGTTCTGCTGCCTACAGCCAGGTATACATTTAGGTTCGGAGCAGTGTTTGAGCCACGTTCCCCACGGAAGTTAAAGTTGGTATGTTGGTTAGGGTGAGGGTGAGGGATGGGTCAGTGTTCGGGTTCTGCTTACACCAGGTGTACGCTTAGGTTCAGAACACTGTTAGGATCACTGTTAGCTGGAGGGTATGGGAAAGGATTTTATGTTGGTTAGTGTGAGGATTGGGGAACGGACAGGGTTCGCTACTGCCTTCAGACAGGTACATTAAGGTTCGAGTGTTAGGCCTAGGTTAGCCCAAGGGTGAGACAATGTTGGTGTTAAAGTGAGAGGTTGACAGGTTTAGATAACAGCCAAGTATACGCTTAGGTCGGAAGAGTGTTAGAGCCTCGTTACCGCGAGGGTAGGGAAAAGGTTCATTGTTTGGTTTAGTTGAGGGTGAGGAATGGAACTTGTTCGGATGTTGCCTACAACCAGGTATACATTTAGTTTCGGAACAGTTTTTGAACCGCAGTAACTGTGATGGAACTTAAACGTTGGTATGATGGATAGGGTGAGGGAGAGAAATGGGACAGTATTCGCCTTTTATTTACAGCCTTGTTTTCGTCTAAACTAGGAACACAATTAGGGCCACGGTTACCTGGAGGGTATGGGAAATGATTGAATGTTGGTTAGTGTCAGTTGGAGGGATGGGAGCGTGTTCGGCTACTGCCTATATCCAGGTACAGGTTAATGGTCGGTTGAGGCTTAGGAACTCGATTAACCCGAGGGTGAACAGGGTTGGTGTGTTAGTTAAAATGACGGTGAGGGTTTGGGCAGTGTAGACTTTCGGATAACAGCCAAGTAGGTTCGGATCAGTATTTGAAACTTGATCAGCGTTAGGGAAGTAAAAGTTTGGTATGTTGGTTACAGTGAGGGTGAGTGATGGGTCAGTGTTCAGGTTTTGCTGACAGAGAGGTGCATATTTAGGCGCGGAAGTCTCTTAGGGCCCCGGTCCCCTGTCCCCCAGTCCCCCCCTTCCCCTGGTCACAACGTCCACCGGTCCCCCGTCTCCGGTCCCCCATCTCCCGGTCCCCCGTCCCCTGGTCCCCCTGTCCCCCGGTCCCCCGTTCCTCTGGTCCACCCATCCCCCATTCCCCCCGTCCCACTGTTCCTCCTCCGGACCCCAGACCCCAGTTCCAACCCCGGTCCCCCATCCCCGTCCAGATCCTGGTCCCCGTCTCTCCGCTCCCAGTGCCCGTCTCCAGGTCCCCCATCCCATGTCTCCCATCTTGTGTCCAGTCCCCGACCTCCGTTCCCCGTCCCCCGTCCCCCAGTCTCCAGTCCCCGTCTCCGTCCCCGTCCCAGTCCCGGTCCCCTGTCCACCTGTCTCCGTCCCCCTTCCCCGATCCCCCATCTCCGGGTCCCCCGTCCCAGTCCTCCGTCCCCCATCCCCAGGTCCCCCCGCCCTTGGTCCCCAGTCCCCCTGTCCTCGGTGCCCCCTGCCCTCCGTCCCCGATCTCCCGTCCGCCGTCCACCTGTCCCCATTCCCACCATCCCCTGGTCCGTCCCCTGTCCCCGGTCCCCTTTCCTGTCCCCTGTCCCCGGTGCCCCTGTCCCCTGGTCTCCCATCCCGTCCCCCTGTTCGCTGTTCCCAGTCTCCCGGTCCCCTGTTCCGTCCCCAGTGAGGTCCCCGTCCCAGTCCCCCGTCCCCCATCCCGTCCCTGTCCCCGCCCCCCCCCCGTCCACCCACCTCCCCGGTCCACCCTTCCTCCCGGTCCCCACATCCCCCAATCCCCCCATCCTCGCGTCCACCCGGTCTGGCATCCCCCGGTCCCCCGTCCCCCCATCCCCCGGTCCTCCATCTCCTGGTCCTCTGGTACACCGGTGACCTCGTCTCCTGGTCCCCCCGTCCCCCGGTCTGCCCATCCCCCCCACCGTCCCCATCCCCGTCCCAGGTCCCCGGTTCCCCAGTCCCCTGTCCTCCCAGTCCCCCGGTCCCCCGTCCCCTCTTCTCCCGTCCCCCAGGCCCCCCATCCCCCAGTCCCTGATCCCCAGGTCCCCTGTCCGTCCCCCGGTCCACTGCCCTGTCTCCTGTCCCCCGTCCCCATATCCCCCCGACCCCATCCCTGCCTCCCATCCCCTGGTCCACTGTGGTCCCCCTGCTCCCTGCCCTGTCCCCCGTTGCTCCCCGTCCCCCAGTCCCCATTTCGTCACCCTTCCCGATCCCCCATCCCCGGGCCCCCGTCCCCCTCCCATCCCCGTCCCCCATCACCCGGTTCCTGTCCCGGTCCCCTGTCCCCCATCCCCGTCCCCGTCCCCCGTCCCCCTGGTCCCCCGTCCCTTGTCTGTCCCCAGGTCTCCCTTCCCCTGTTCCCCCTGTCCCCTGTCCCCCAGTCCCCATCCCTCCCCCCGTCCCCCGTCCCCCGTCCCCCGATCCCCGTCCCCTGGTTCCCAGTCCCCCAGGTCTCACATCTCCCTGTCCCCTGTCTCCCAGCCCCCGTCTCCCGGTTCCCCGTCCCCTGTCTCCCAGTCCCCCGTCTCCCGGTCCCCCGTCTCCCGGTCCCCCAGGTCCCCCCGTTCCCCCTTCCTCCCGTCCCCCATTCCCCCTGTCTCCTGGTCCACCCTGTCCCCACTTTCCCCCATCTCCCAGTCCCCCCGTCCCCCCGTATCCCCGTATCCAGGTCACCCAGGTCAGTCCAGTCCCCTCGCCCCCAGTCCCCTGGTCCCAGTCCCCCTGTCCCCGTCCCCGCCTGGGTCCCGCCCCGGTCCCCGCCCCCCATCTCCCGTCCATCTGTCCCCTGTCCCACGTCCCCCATCACGTCCCCCATTTCCCATTACCCCATCCCCTGTCCCCCTGTCCCCGGTCCCTCCCCGTCTCCATCCCCGTCCCCCATCCCCCGCCCTGGTCCCCCAGTCCCCGCCCCAGTCCCCAATGTCCCAGTCCCCCGTCCCTGGGTCCCCACTCCAGTCCCCCGTCCCCCCCATCCATCTCCGTCCCCATTCCTGTCCCCTGTCCCCGTCCCCCGGTCCCCCATCCCCTGATCCCCTAGTCCCCTGGGCCCATCCCACCGGTCCGTCCCTGTCCCCAACTCCCGTCCCTTGTCCCCAGATCCCACGTCCCCACGTCCCCCTGGTCCCTTCCCTGCTCCCTTTCCCCGGTCCCCCAGTCCCCTGTCCCCGGTCCCTCCGTCCCCGTCCCCCGTCCCCGTCCCCGTCCCCCAGTCCCCGTCTCCTCCATCCCCCGCCCCCATCCCCCCGTCCCCCCGTCCCCAGGTCCCCCATCCCCTGTCCCCCGTCCCCTGTCTCCGTCCCCCATCCCCATCCCCCAGTCTCCCGGTCCCCGTCCCCTGGCCTCCCGTCCCCGTCTCCCTCCCGGTCCCCTGTCCCCTGGTCCCCCTTCCCTGGCCCCATCCCCGTCCCAGTCGGTCCCCAGTCTCCCGGTCCCCGTCCACCCGGTCCCCGTCCCCCATTCCCCGGGTCTCCCGTCCCCCGCCCCCTGTCCCCCATTCCCCCTGTCCCCCGGTCCCCCTTCCCCGTCCCCCATCCCCCAGTCTCCCGTCCCCCGTCCCCGGTTCTCCCATCCTCCCGGTCCCCATCCCATCCCCCGTCCCGGTCCCCCGTCTCTGTTCCAGGTCCCCGTCCCCGTCCCCCGTCCTCCGTCCAGGTCCCCCCTCCACCGTCCGTCTCCTGGTCCCCCCCCCCTGTCCCCCCGCCCCCAGTCCCCTGGTCCCCGTCCCCGTCCCCCATGTCCCCTGGTCCCCAGTCCCCCGTCTCCCGTCCCCTGTCCCCCAGTCCCCTGTCCCCGTCCCCCAGTCGCCCCATCTCCTGGTCCCCCTGTCCCCCATCCCCGTCTCCTGGTCCCCCAGGTCCCCCCATCCACCGTCTCTGTCCCCATCCCGTCTCCCCGTCCCCTGTCCCCCATCCCCTGTCCCCCCAGTCCCCAGTCCCCAGTCCCCTGTCCCCCCGTCCCCCGTCCCCCCCTACCCCTGTTCCCGTCCCCGTCCCCCAGTCCCCTGGTCCCCCAGTCCCCGATCGGTCCCTTCCCCCGTCCACTCGTCCCCCGTCTCCCTATCCCGTCCCCAGGTCTCCGTCCCCAGGTCCCCCCCGTCCCCCATCCCCCGTCTCCCTGTCCCCCTCTCCAGGTCCCCTGCACCCATCCATCCGTCCCCCTGTCCCATGGTCCCCCTTCCCACGGTCCCCAGGTCCCGTCCCCCGTCCCCAGTCCCCCGGTCCTGTCCCCCGGTCTCCCCCCCTCCCCCAGTCCCCGTCCCAGTCCCCATCTGGTCCCCCCCTGTCCCCATCGGCGTCCCCCAGGTCTCCTTTCTCCCATTCCCCGTCCCCCTGTCCCCAGTCCCCTGTCCCTCCGTCCCCTCCCCTGGTCCCCCATCCCCGTCCCCTCCCCCGTCTCCCTGTCCCCCGTCCACGTCTCCCTGTCCCCCGTCCCAGCCCAGTCCTCCGGGTCCCCATCTCCCGTCCCCAGGTCCCCCCCCCCGTCCTCCCGTCCCCCCTGTCCCGTCCCCCCCCTTTCACCCATCTCCCGTCCCCCCTTCCCCCGTCCCGTCCCCAGTCCCCAGGTCCCCCCATCCCCGTCCCCTCCCCAGTCCCCCAGTCCCCGTCCCCATCTCTGTCCCCTGTCCCCGTCCCCAGTCCCCAGTCCCCCAGGTCCCCATCCTGTCCCCGTCCCCCGTCCCCCATCTCCCAGTCCCTTCATCCCCGTCCCTTCCCCCATCCCCCGTCCCCAGTCCCCCCCGTCCCCCAGTCCCTCTGTCCCCGGTCCCCCGTCCCCCGTCCCCCGTCCCCCCGTCCCCCATCCCCCGTGTCCCATCCCCGCCTCCCAGTCCCCCGTCCCCCATTCCCCGTCTCTGTCCCCCTTCCCCAGTCCCCCGTCCCCTGTCCCCATTTCCTGGTCCCCGTCCCCGTCCCCCGTCCCCGTCCTCCTGGTCCCTCCCCCTGGATCCGTCCCCACGTCCTCGGTCCCCTCCCCCTGTTCCCCAGTCCCTGTCTCCCGGTCCCCCATCCCCCCCGAGTCCCCCCATCCCTGGTCCTCCCCCCCCCCAGTCCCCTGTCCCCGTCCCCTGTCCCCTGGGCACCCCCTGTCCCCTGTCCCCACGCCCCCGTCCCCCAGTCCCCGGTCCCCGTCCCGTCCCCCATCCACCGTCCCCTGGTCCCCCGTCCCCCGTCCCCCTCCCCCAGTCTCCCCGGTCCCCAGTCCCCGTCCCCTGTCCCTTCCCCAGGTCCCCCGTCTCCCCGTCCCCCGTCCCCCTGTCCCCCGTCTCCCCGGTCTCCCCTCCTTCCAGTCCCCCAGTCTACTGGTCCCCCGTCCCCTCTCGTCCGTCCCCTGTCCCAAGGTCTCCCGTCCCCCGTCCCCCCGTCCCCGTCACCCGTTCCCCCCGTCCCCACGTCCCCCGGTCCCCCGGTCTGCTGGTCGCCCCATCCCCCCATATCCCGGTCGCCCGGTCCCACCGTCTCCCAGCCCAACCGTCCATCCGTCCACCCGTCTCCCAGTACCTCAGTCTCCCAGTCCCCCCGTCCCCCCGTCCCCCGGTCTCCCAGAACCCCCGGTCCCACCGTCATCCCGTCCACCCGTCCCCTGGTCTGCTGGTCCCCATCCATCCCCCGTCCCCTGTCCCATCCCCCGTCCCCTCCCCCGTCCCCGTCTCCCGTCCCCCCGGTCCCCTGTCCCCCCCGTCCTGGCATCTCCTGGGTCCCTGTCCCCCAGTCTACTGGTCCCTGTCCCACCCCTCCCCCTCCCCTGGTCCCCGTCCCTGTCCCCCCCCCGGTCCCCGATCTCCCCTGTTCCCCCTCCCCACTGGCCCGGTCCCCCGTCCCCGGTCCCCTGTCTCCTGTCTCCCGGTCCTCCAGTCCCTCCGTCCCCCGTCTCCCGGTCCCCCGGTGCCCCGGTCCCCCCGTCCCCTCGTGCCCCGGTCCCACGGTCTCCCGGTCACCCCGTTCCCCCGTCCCCTGGTCTCCCTGTCCCTGGTCCCACCGTCCCCCTGTCCCACCATCCACTGGTCTCCTGGTCCCCCGGTCCCCCGGTCTCCAGGTCCCCCGTTCCCCTGTCCCCCAGTCTCCTGGTCCCCTGGTCTACCGGTCTCCCGGTCTCCCGGTCCCCCCGTCCTCCCATCCCCCGGTCTCCCGGTTTCCTGGTACCCCGGTCTCCTGTTCCCCCCATCCCTCCATCCCCCAGTCTTCCGGTCACCCGGTCCCCGTCCCTCCCCGTCCCCATCCCCTGGTCTCCTGGTCCCCGTCCCCGTCCCCGATCTCCCCCCCCCCTTCCCTGTCTCCAGGTCCCCCTGTCCCCCCGTCCCCCCATCCCCAGGTCTCCCGTCCCCCAGTCCCCAGTCCCCGTCCCCTGTCCCCAATATCCCGTCCCCGGTCCCCTGTCCCCCATCCCCGTCTCGTCCCTCCCCCGTCTCCCTGTCCCCATCGTCTGGTCCCCTGTCCCCGTCCCCGTCCCCCAGTCCCCATCCCCGGTCCCCTCCTGTCCCCGTCCCCTTCCCCAGTCTCCCGTCCTCCCCCTGTCCCCGTCCCCCCGTCCCCGGTCTCCGGTCCCCCCCCGTCTCCCCGTCCCCCGTCCCCCGGTCTCCCCCATCCCCCGGTCCCCTGGTTCCCCGGTCTCACGTCCCCCCTTCCCCCCCGCCCCCGTGTCCTGGTCTCCTGTCCCTGGTCTCCCGTCCCCCAGCCCTGGTCCCCAGGTCCCCTCCCCCGTCCCCCGTCTCCAGTCCCCGTCCCTTCCCAGTCTCCCGTCCCCAGTCCCCTGTCCCCGTCCTGTCCCTCTCCCAGTCCCCCACCCGTCTCCAGGTCCCCCATCCCCTGTCCCCCCGTCTCCTGGTCCTCTGGTCTCCCGTCCCCGGTCTCCTGGTCCCCAGCCGTCAATCGGTTCCCTTCCCCTGATGATGGGTCCCCAGTGTCCCGTCCAGTCCCCCGTCACGTCCCGTGTCCCCGTCCCCAGGTCCCCGTCCCGTCTCCCCTGTCCCCGTCCCCTGTCCCCCACATTCCCAGTCCCCTCTCCCCCTGGTCCAGTCCCCTCCCCATTCTGTCTGGTCCCCATGGCCCCCACACTGGTCCCCGTCCCCTGTCCCCGGTCTCCTGTCCCTCTCCCGTCCCCCATCCCCAATCCCCGTCTCCGTTCCCCGGTCTCCAGTCCCCCGTCCCCCCCGTCTCTGTCTCCCCGTCTCCTGTCCCTGGTCCCCATCCCCCTGTCCCCGGTCTCGTCCCCTGTCCCCCGTCCCCCGTCCCCCGTCCCGTCTCCTGGTCCCCCGTCCCCCGTCCCCCGTCCCCATCTCCCGGTCCCCCATCCCCCTGTCCCGTCTCCTGGTCCCCGTCCCCCGTTCCCCATCCCCTGTCCCCGGTCCCCTTCGGGTCCCCCGTCCCGTCCCCTGCCGTCCCCGGTCCATGGTCCCCGTCCCCGTCCCCCGTCCCCACCCCAGTCCCGTCCCCCATCCCCCCGTCCCCTGTCTCCGTCCCCTGGTCCCCATCCCGTCCCCCTTCCCCCGTCCCCGGTCTCCAGTCTCCCTGTCCCCCGCCACGTCCCCCCATCCCCCTGTCTCCTGGTCCCTGTCCCCAGTCCCCCGATCTCCTGGTCCTCCAGTCCCCCATCCCCCTTCCCCTGGTCCCCAGTCCCCTGGTGTCCCGTCCCCAGTCCCCAGTCCCCCAGTCCCCCAGTCTCCGGTTCCTCAGTCCCGGTCCCCAGTCCCCTGGCCCCCTCTCTGGTCCCCCGTCCCCCGTCCCCTGTCCCCTCCCCCATCCCCCGTCCCCACGGTCTCGGTCCCCCGTCCCCCGTCCCTGTCCCCCGCCCCCCGTCCCCTGGCCCCCGTCTCCTGTCCCGTCCCCCATCCCCGGTCTCCCTGGTCTCCCCAGTCCCCTGGTCACCCGTTCCCACAGTCCCCCCGTCCCCCGGTCTCCGGGTCCCCCCGTCCCCCCATCCCCCGGTCTCCCGGTTCCTCAGTCTTCCGGTCCCCCGTCCCCCCGTCCCCCGGTCTCCCGGTCCCCCCCATCCCCCGTCTCCCCGTCCCGTCCCCTGTCCCGTCCCCCTCCCCGTCCCCGTCCCTGGTCTCCCGTCCCCTGTCCCTTCCCCGGGTCTCCCAGTCCCCTTCCCCCGTCCCCCTCTCAGTCTCCCTGTCCCCAGTCCCCCGGTCCCCACGCCCGTCCCCTGTCCCGGTCCCTCCTCCGTCCACCGATCTCCCGGTCCTCTGGTCCCCCCATACCCCCTTCCCCCTCTACCCTGGTCTCCCAGTCCCCTGGTCTCCCGTTCCCACAGTCCCCCCGTCCCCCGGTCTCCGGGTCCCCCTCCCCCATCCCCGGTCTCCCCCCCCTCCTGTCCCCGTCCCCCGTCCCCCGTCTCCCCGTCCCCGGTCTCCCCGGACCCCCGTCCTCCCGTCTCCAGGTCTCCGGGTTCCTCGGTCTTCCAGTCCCCCCGTCCCCCTGTCCCGCGGTCTCCCAGTTACCCCCTTGCCACCATCCTCCCATCCCCCCCGTCCCCCGGTCTTTCGGTCCCCCGGTCCCCCCATCCCCAGGACCCCCCGTCCCCCCGTACCCCGATCTCCCGATTCCCCAGTCTCCCCATCTCCCCGTCCCTCCTTCCCCCGGTCTCCCTGTCCCCGGTCCCCCGGTCTCCAGGTCTCCCCGTCCCCCTGTCCCCCAGTCTCCTGGTCCTCCGGTCTCCCGGTCCCCCAGTCTCCCGGTCCCCTCATCCTCCCGTCCCCCGGGCTCCCCGTCCCCCTGTCCCCCTGTCCCAAAGTCTCCCGGTCCCCTGGTCCCCCGGTCTCCAGGTCTCTCCGTGCCCCTGTCCCCCAGTCTCCTGGTCCTCCGGTCTCCCGGTCCCCCAGTCTCCCGGTCCCCTCATCCTCCCATCCCCCGGGCTCCCCGTCCCCCTGTCCCCCTGTCCCAAAGTCTCCCGGTCCCCCGGTCCCCCGGTCTCCAGGTCCCACGGTCCCCCCATCCCTCCGTCCCCCGTTCTCCAGGTCCCCCGGTCTCCCGGTCCCCCCATCCCCCGGTCTCCCGGTCCCCCGTCTCCCGTCCCCCGTCCCCAGTCTCCCCGTCCACCTCCCTGTCCCCCCCTCTCCACGTCCCCAGTCCCCTGTCCCCTGGTCCCCTGGCCCTGGTCTCCCCGTCCCCGTTCCCCCCGTCCTCCGTCCCCTGTCCCTGGTCTCCCGGTCCCCTGGTCCCCCGGTCTCCCGGTCCCCCGTTCTCCCGGCCCCCCCGACCCACGACCCCGGTCTCCCGGTTCCTCGGTCTTCCGGTCCCCCTGTCCCCCAGTCCCCCAGTCTCACGGTCCCCCGGTTACGCAGTCCCCAGTTCCCCCATCCCCCGTTGCCCTCGTCCCCCTGTCCCACGGTCTCCTGATCCCCCGGTCTCCCGGTCCCACCGTCC
>NC_133762.1:62585168-62600617 GCF_036562045.2 Rhinolophus sinicus
ATTGTATTGAAGCTGTCTAAAATCAACGACAAAGAAAGAATCCTCAAGGCAGCCAGGGAAAAGAAGACGGTAACTTACAAAGGAAAGCCCATTAGATTATCATCAGATTTTTCAGCAGAAACTCTACAAGCCAGGAGGGAGTGGAACCAAATATTCAAACTATTGAAAGAGAGAAACCATGAGCCAAGAATAATATATCCAGCAAAGATATCCTTTAGATATGAAGGAGGAATAAAGACCTTTCCAGACATACAGAAGCTGAGGGAATTTTCTAATACACGACCTGCACTACAAGAAATACTAAAGGAGGCTATTCGACCACCATCAACAGGGACAATTTGTGGCAACCACAACTCAAAAAGGGGAGAGTAAAGGCCTGAACCGGAATATGGGAATGGAGAAAGTAAGCGTGAAGAAAATGGAATACTCTAAATATCAAACTTTCTTTACATAAACTTAAGGGTAACCACTCAAAATAAATCCAGAATTGAAATATATACTGAAATAAAAGAAGAAACAGAGGGAAACATCATAGAATACCACCACACAGAAATAATAGACAACAACAAAAAGGCAAAGAAACAATGGAGACACAGCCTTACCAGAAAACTAAAGATAGAATGACAGGAAATCCTCACATATCAATAATCACCCTAAATGTAAATGGACTGAACTCACCAATAAAAAGGCACAGAGTAGCAGATTGGATCAAAAAACTAAACCCAACCATATGCTGTCTCCAAGAGACACATCTCAGCTACAAGGACAAGCATAGACTCAAAGTGAAAGGGTGGAAATTGACACTCCAAGCAAATGGTACCCAGAGAAAATCAGGTGTAGCCATAATGATATCAGATGAAAGAGACTTCAAGGTGAAAAGATAACAAGAGACAAAGATGGACATTTCATAATGGTGAAGGGGACTGTACAACAAGAAGACATAACAGTCATCAATATTTATGCCCCCAATCAGGGAGCACCAAATACACCAAGCAACTACTAACAGAACTAAAGGGAGAAATTGACCAAAACACAATTATACTAGGGGACTTAAATACATCATTGACAGCTATGGATAGATCATCCAAACAGAAAATAAATAACGAAATAGTAGCCCTAAATGACACATTAGATGAAATGGACATAATTGACATTTATAGAGCACTTCATCCTAAAACATCAGACTATACATTCTTTTCTAGTGTACATGGAACATTCTCAAGGATAGACCATATATTGGGACATAAAATCAGTCTCAACAAATTTAAGAAGATTGAAATCATACCATGCATATTCTCTGATCACAAGGCTTTGAAATTGATATCAACTGTAAAAAGAAAGCGGAAAAACACAAATACATGGAGATTAAACAACATACTTTTAAAAAAGGACTGGGTCAAAGAAGAAATTAGAGAAGAGATCAAAAGATACATAGAAACAAATGACAATGAAAATACATCCTACCAAAATTTTTGGGATGCAGAGAAAGCAGTTTTAAGAGGGAAATTTATCTCATTACAGGCCTATATCAAGAAACAAGAAAACTCCCAAATGAATAACCTCATGTTACACCTTAAAGAACTAGAAAAAGAAGAACAAGTAAAACTCAAGGTCAGCAGAAGAAAGGAAATAATAAAAAATTAGAGCAGAACTAAATGAAATAGAGAACAAAAAGACAATAGAAAAAATTAATGTGACAAAGAGCTGGTTCTTTGAAAAGATTAACAAAATTGACAAACCCTTGGCTAGACTTACTAAGATAAAAAGAGAGAAGACACTGATTAACAAAATCAGAAACGTAAAAGGGGAAGTTATCACGGACACCACAGAAATACAAAGGATCATCCAAGAATACTATGAAGGACTATATGCCACCAAATTCAACAACCTAGAAGAAATGGACAAGTTCTTAGAAACATATAGCCTTCCAAGGCTGAACCATGAAGAACTGGAAAATCTAAACAGACCGATCACCAGTAACGAAATTGAATCAGTCATCCAAAACCTTCCCAAAAGCAAAAGTCCGGGACCAGATGGCTTCACTAGTGAATTCTACCAAACCTTCAAAGAGGATCTAATACCAATTCTGCACAAACTCTTCCAAAAAATTGAAGAAGAGACAGTACTCCCTAACTCATTTTATGAGGCCAACATTACCCTGATACCAAAACCTGGTAAGGACAGCACAAAAACAGAAAACTACAGACCACTATCTCTAATGAATACCGATGCAAAAATCCTAAATAAAATTCTAGCAAATCGAATACAACAATGCATTAAAAAGATTATTCATCATGACCAAGTGGGGTTCATCCTCGGGCACAAGGATGGTTCAACATAAGAATCCATCAATGTGATACATCACATAAACAAAATAAAGGACAAAAATCATATGATTATATCAATTGATGCAGAAAAGCATTTGACAAGATACAACATCCATTTATGATTAAAACACTTAATAAAATGGGTATAGAAGGAAAATACCTTAACATAATAAAGGCCATATATGACAAGCCCTCTGCTAATCTCATAATTAATGGAGAAAACTGAAGCCCTTTGCTCTACGTTCAGGAACACGACAGGGCTGTCCCTATCACCTCTGCTTTTCAACATAGTGTTAAAGTCCTTGCCAGAGCAATCAGGCAAGAGAAAGAAATAAAAGGCATCCAAATTGGGAATGAAGAAGTTAAATTATCACTCTTTGCAGATGACATGATGCTATATATAGAAAACCCTAAAGACTCCACCAAAAAGTTATTAGAAACAATCAACAAATACAGTCAAGTTGCCGGCTACAAAATCTATGTAGAAAAGTGCATTGCATTCCTATATACTAACAATGAAATCTTAGAAAAAGAAATACAAAAACACAATTCCTTTTGCAATTGCAGCAAAAAGAATAAAATACGTAGGAATAAACTTAACCAAGGATGTGAAAGACCTATATACTGAAAACTATAAGACATTTTTGAAAGAAATGGAAGAAGACCGAAAGAAATGGAAAGACATTCCTGCTCATGGATTGGAAGAATCAACATAGTTAAAATGGCCATATTACCCAAAGCAATATACAGATTCAATGCAATCCCCATCAAAATCCCAACGGCATATTTTAAAGAAATAGAACAAAAAAATCATCAGGTTTGTTTGGAACCACAAAAGACTCTGAATAACCAAAGCAATCTTAAAAAAGAACAATAATGGAGGTATCACACTTCCTGACTTTGGCTTGTACTACAGGGCTACAATAATCAAAACAGCATGGTATTGGCAAAAACAGACACATAGACCAATGGAATAGAATTGAGAACCCAGAAATAAAACCACATAAATATGGACAGATAATTTTTGACAAAGAAGCTAAAACATACAATGGAGCAAAGACAGCCTCTTCAATAAATGGTGCTGGGAGAATTGGATAGCCACGTGCAAAAGAATGAAACTGGACTGCTATTTGTCACCATGTACCAAAGTTAATTCAAAATGGATCAAAGACTTAAGCATAAGACCTGACACAATAAACTGCATAGAAGAAAACATAGGTACTAAACTTATGGACCTTGGGTTCAAAGAGCATTTTATGAACTTGACTCCAAAGGCAATGGAAGTAAAAGCTAAAATAAACAAATGGACTATATGAAACTTAAAAGCTTCTGCACAGCAAAAGAAACCATTGACAAAATAAAGAGGCCACCAACTGAATGGGAGAAGATTTTTGCAAACAGTGCCTCCAATAAGGGGCTAGTATCCAGAATATACAAGGAACTCATGCAACTCAACAACAAAAAAACAAACAACCCAATTGAAAAATGGGCAGAGGACTTGAAGAGACATTTCTCCAAAGAGGACATACAAATGGCAAATAGACATATGAAAAATAGCTCAACATCACTAATCATCAGAGAAATGCAAATCAAAACCACAATGAGATATCACCTCACCCCAGTCAGAATGGCTATCATCAACAAGACAAATAGTAACAAATGTTGGAGAGGCTGTGGAGAAAAGGAACCCTCATACACTGTTGGTGGAATGCAGACTGGTGCAGCCGTATGGAAGGCAGTGTGGAGGTTCCTCAAAAATTATGAATAGAATTGCCATATGACCCAGCAATCCTCTCCTGGGTATCTACCCAAAAATCTGAAAACATTTAGAGATAAAGACACGTGCTCCAATGTTCATTGCAGCTTTGTTTATGGTGGCCAAGACATGGAAACAACCAAAATGTCCTTCGATAGATGAATGGATAAAGAAGTTGTGGTATATATACACAATGGAATACTATTCGGGCGGTAAGAAAAGATGATATAGGAACATTTGTGACAACATGGATGGATCTTGAGAGAGTAATGCTGAGCGTAAATAAGTCAGACAGAAAAGCAGAGAACCATGTGATTTCACTGATATGTGGTATATAAACCAAAACAACAAAAGAACAAGACAAACAAATGAGAAACAGAAATCATAGACACAGACAATAGTTTAGTGGTTACCAGAGGGTAAGGGGGCGGGGGGGTGGGAAGATGAGGGTAAGGGGGAGTCAATATATGGTGATGGAAGGAGAACTGACTCTGAGTAGTGAGCACACAATGTGATACATAGATGATGGATTATAGAATTATACACTTGAAACCTATGTAATTTTACCAGCCATTGTCACCCCAATGAATTTAATTTTAAAAAAAGAAGTAATAAATATGAGAGCAGAAATCAATGAAATTGAAAACTAAATCAATAGCTAAAATCAACAAAATTCTAAACAAATTCCTTGAAAACACCAATAAAATCTTTAAGCCTCTAGTCAAGTTGATTTAAAAAAAAAGAGAGAAGACAAAATACTAATATCAGAAATGAGGGTCATCAGTACTGATCCCATGGATATTACAAGCATAATAAAGAAATATTATGAACAACTCTATGACCACAATTTTGATAACGTAGATGAAATGGACCAATATCTTCAAATATGCCAAAATTCACATGAGAAGAAATAGACACTTTGAGTAAGCTTATATCTATTAAAGAAAGTTAGCCAATAATTAATAACCTTCCAAAACAAAAAGGACCAGGCCTGAATATGTTCACTGATGAATTCTATTAAACATTTAAGGAAGAAATTAGGCCAATTCTCTACAATATTTTCCAGAAAATAGAAACAGGGATAGTAATTTCTAACTTATTCAATGAGGCTAGAATTACTATGATAACAAAACCAAATAAAGACATTACAAAAAATAAAACTACAGGCTAATATCTCTCATGAACATACATGTAAAAGTCCTCAAAAACCATTAGCAAATCAAATCCAAGAATGTATAGAAAGAATTGTACACTGTGACAAAGTGAGATTTATTCCAGGTATGCAAGCCTGGTTCAACATTCAGAAATCAATTAATATAATCCTTCATATTAACATGCTAAAGAAAAATAATCACATGATCATATCAGTAGATGAAGAAAAAAATATTGGGTAAAATCCAACTCCCAGTCATGAAGAAAAAAACTTTCAGCAAAATGGGACAGATGGAACTTCCTTAACTTGATAAAGAATATCCACAAAAAACCTATAGCTAACATCATACTTAATGATGAGAAACTAGAAGCTTTCTCACAGCAATCAGGAAAAAGGCAAGGGTGTCCCCTCTCACCACTCATTTTCAATGTCATACAAAATCTAGCTACTGCAATAAAACAAAGGTAAGGGGGATCAAATATACGGTGATGGAAGGAGAACTGACTCTGGGTGGTGAATACACAATGGGATTTATAGATGATGTAATACAGAATTGTACACCTGAAATCTATGTAATTTTACTAACAATTATCACCCCAATAAATTAAAAAAATAAATTTAAAAAAAAAAAAGAGAAAAGGAAGTAAAGAGTAAACAGATTGGGAAGGAAGAAATAAACCTGTCTGTTTTTGCAGATGGAAAGATGGTCTATGTAGAAAATCTGAAGGAATAAATGAAAATATCTCTTGAAGCTAACAAGCAATTTTGCAGGATAAAAGGTTAATTTAATATACAAAAGTCATTTGTTTTCCTATATGGTAGAGATGAACAAATGAAATTAAAAACACGGTACCATTTAAAGCACTCAAAATTACTTAAAAATAAATCCAATAATATATGTATGAAAACTATATGAGAAAAACTACAAAACTCTCATGAAAGATTTCAAAGAACTATATAAATATAAAGATATTCCATGTCCATAAATAGGAAGCTCAATATTGTCAAGATGTCAGTTCTCCCCAACTTGATCTCTAGATTCAATGCAATTCTAATTAAAAAATATCAGAAAGTTATTTTGTGGATATTGAAAAACTGACTCTAAAGTTTGTATGGAGAGGGGAAAAACACACAAAAAAACAGAATAGCCAATGCAATATTAAAAGAAAAAAACAAACTGGAAGCTACTCAACTTCAAGGTTTACTATAAGGCCTACAGTAGTCAAAGACAGTGTAGAATTAGCAAAGAATAGACAAATATATCAACGGAAAAATAATGGAAATCCCAGAAGTAGACCCAAATATATATTCACCTGATGTTTGTCAAAGGAGCAAAGGCAATAAAATGAAGTAAAGATAACCATTTCAACAAATGTTGCTGGGAAAACTGGAGCTCTACCGGCAAAAAAAAAAAAAAATGTAGACACAGAACTCACACCCTTCACAAAAATTACTGAAAATGGATCATAGACATAAATACAAAATGAAAAATTATAAAATGCCTGGAAGATAATGTATGAGTAAGAGAAAATCTAAGTGTACTTGAGTATCACTATGCCTTTTTGGAGACAATACGAAAGCACAATCCACACACAAAAAATAATTCATAAGCTGGACTTCATTAAAATTAAAAACTTCTGCTCTGCAAAAAACACTATCAAGAGAATGAGAAAACAAGCCACAAACTGGAAGAAAATGTATGAGAAAGATACATCAGGTAAAGGACTATTACACAAAATATACATGAACTCTTAAAATGCAACAAAAAGAAAATAAATAACAATTAAAAAATGAACAAAAGCGCTGAACAGACAACTCACCAAACATACACATATGGCAAATAAGCATATGAAAAAGGTGTTCCACCTCATACATCATTAGGGAATTGCAAATTAAAACATCAGTGAGACAATTTCTAATAAGTGTGTACTTATTAGAATGGCCCCAACCCAAAACACTAACAATATCAAATCCTGGCCTTGATGAGGAGCAATAGAAATTGTTGTTGTTCATTGCTGGTGGGAATACTAAATGATATAACCACTTTGGAAAGCAATTTGGCAGTTTCTTAAAAAAAAAACTAAGTATAGTCTTACCACATAATCTATCAATCACATTCCTTGCTCTTTACCTCCCCAAATTAAATAGTATGTCCACACAAAAACCTGCATTTATGTTTAGATCAACTTTATTCTTAATTGCCAAAACTAGAAAGCAACCAAGATGTCCTTCAGCAGATGCATGGATAAACTGTGATACATTCAAACAATTGAAAGAAAGAAATGGATTATCAAGCCATAACAAGACATGGAGGGATTGTAAATGCATATTACTAAGTGAAAAAAGCCCATCTGAAAAGACTCTATGCTGTGTAATTGCAACTATGTTACACTCTGGACAATACAAAACTATGGAGACACCAAATAGTTCAGTGGTTTATAGGGGTCAGAAAGATGAGAAAGGTAATTGACAAAGCAGAGAGGCGGTTTAGGGTAGTGTCATGCGGGGTGGCCTGCAGGGTCTCTGGTCCCGCTCCCCACATAACGCAGGATATGGTGAGGCCAAAAAGGAACACCCACGGAGCCATAGGCAGGGGAGTCATACCACTATATTCTCGCTGGCGGCACTATACTCTCACTGGAGGCTGGATCCACACTGTCCGCAAACCACCATCCACGCTTGCCAGCCCAGCCGCCATCTTCTTGCTAGCCCCCATTCTTCTCTTTCTGCTAGAATAGCCACAGCAGTTATATTAGTGGCCAATGGCTCATTGGTTACAGCTGATGGCCAACTAGATACAGCTGATGGCCATTTACTACCTGAGCCAGCACCTTTCCACCTGAGGCCGAGAGCCTGGAAACTGCTTTCTGGGGCTCTGTCCCCACAGGTAGTTAAACTATTCTGTATGACACAAAATAGTGGTGGATACAGATAATGGTGGATACATGTTATTATACATCTGTCAAAACTCAGAAAGTACAACACTAAGAGTGAATCCTAATTTAAACTGTGGACTTGGTTGATAATGATGTGTCAATGTAGGTTTGTCATGTGTAAGAAATTCACTGCTCTGGTGCAGGATTTTGATAATAAGAGAGGCTGTGAGTGTGTTGGGAGCAGGGGACAGGTGATATATTGGAACTCCCTGATACTTCTGCTCAATTTTCCTGTGAACCCAAAAATGCTTTTTAAAAAATTCTATTTTTAAACGTCATCAAAATGGCGCTGTGAGGTGAGCCTCTGTAAAGCTCCCCTGGAATTTACAACTAATTAAACAACAATAACTCCACAAAGAACTCCCTGCACAGCAGACAGGCAAGACGAAGAGGCTCACTACTGAATTCACCTACAGGTGGCCGAATCGCGAGAGCAGGGGAGGAGGGAAGGGAGAAGTGTGGAGACGGAGCCCCGTGGGCACAGGACACAGACTAGCTCAGTGCTGCGAGCTCGCTGCTTCCTGGAACTACCGCAGCTGCGGGAGAGGGAAGAACTCGGACTGCTAGGGCTCCGCTTATGGCCCATAGGGCTCAGGGGACAGCATATAACAAGGATGAACCCAACGCTCACGGCAGAGACCTCGGAGAAAAGAATGAGGGAAGAAGGCTGAAAATGGTAGTTTAAGCCTTCACTGCCGAGCAGAGAATGGAAGCCTTAGGCACTGAGACTAGCCGCCCCCTCCCTGCCCTCCCAGAGCTCGCCCCGCCCCCACCTGCCCAGTGCTAGAAGCAGAACAGTAACAGTGTCATATTAAAAGAACAGAATGTTTGCTGTTCTGAGAACTGGGGACCTCAGACACAGATTCGCAGCCCAACTACTTCCGACAACGGGGAGGGAGCTGGGGAAGCAGGACCAGCTGTGGTGGTGGTCGCTGCCATTGCTCTGGGCCACTTCTCACAACTCACCCCACCCCTGGCCCCACCTATCTGGGTGGATACCTACAGGAGTAAACAGAACTGCTGAAACATACGGACTCTGAATCTCATGCAGGAAGAGCTTTGGAACTTCAAAAGATCTCTGCATACTCACACAGACACGGAGCCCTGTGACCCAGGCGAACTATTAACAGAGGAGAAGTCTGTCTCCCAGGGAATCACCCCATAGTGTGAGAAGCTGGAATAGTGCAGAGAAAACATAGCACTACTGTGTGAGAGAGGAAAAAAAGACTGCAGTCAGAGAAAAAATAAAACATTCTACCAAGTAGTACTGGAAAACAAAAGAAACACCTCTTCCTATCAACCTGTTGCAGAAGCCACTCCTGCAGATGTCTAGGAAGAGAAATAATAAATCAGTAATTGCCATGAATAACCAAGGCAACAAGACAGCTCAGAAAGAAAGTAAAAAGTCTCCAGAAAAGGAACTTAAATGTATGGAAATATGTGACTGAAATGAGAGAGAATTCAAGAACGCAGTTCTGAAAAAACTCAACGAGATGCAGGAAAACACAGAAAGGCAGTTTAATGAAATCGCAAACACAATCAAAGAACAACATGAGCATTTTATGAAAGAGATTGAAATTTAAAAAAAAGAACCAAATAGAATTTCTGGAGATTAAGAACTGAATAGAAGAAATTAAGAATGAAATAACCAGCTTAGGTAGTAGAGTTGACCTGATGGAGGAAACAATCAGTGACATCGAAGATAGAAAACTGGAAATGACACAGATGGAAGAAGAAAGAGACCTGAGACTTAAAAGAAATGAAAGAACTCTACAAGAACTTTCTGACTCCATCAGAAAGAGCAATATAAGAATAATGGGCATACCAGCAGGAGAAGAAAGAGAGAAGGGAATAGAGATATATTCAAACAAATTGTTGATGAGAACTTCCCAAACTTGTGGACAGAACTGGATCCTCGAATACAAGAAGCAAATAGAACACCTACTTACCTCAATCCCAATAGGCCTTCACCAAGGCACATTGTATTGAAGCTGTCTAAAAACAACGACAAAGAAAGAAAGAATCCTCAAGGCAGCCAGGGAAAAGAAGATGGTATCCTACAAAGGAAAGCCCATTAGATTATCATCAGAATTTTCAGCAGAAACTCTACAAGCCAGGAGGGAGTGGAACCAAATATTCAAACTATTGAAAGAGAGAAATTATGAGCCAAGAATAATATATGCAGCAAACATATCCTTTAGATATGAAGGAGGAATAAACACCTTTCCAGACATACAAAAGCTGAGGGAATTTTCTAGTACACGACCTGCAAGACAAGAAATACTAAAGGAGGCTATTCGACCACCATCAACAGGGACAATTTGTGGCAACCAAAACATAAAAAGGGGGAGAGTAAAGACCTGCACTGGAATATGGGAATGGAGAAAGTAAGTGTGCTGAAGAAAACGGAATACTCTAAATATCAAACTTTCTTTTACATAAACTTAAGGGTAACCACTCAAAAAAAAAAATCCAGAACTGAAATACATACTGCAATAAAAGAAGAAACAGAGGGAAACATCGTAGAATACCACCACACAGAAACAATAGACAACAACAAAAAGGCAAAGAAACAATGGAAACACAGCATTACCAGAAAACTAAAGATAGAATGACAGGAAATCACCCAGAGTCAGTTCTCCTTCCATCACCATATATTCGATCCCCCTTGGGTTATGAACACACAATGGGATTTATAGATGATATAATACATAATTGTACACCCGAAAGCTATGTAATTTTACTAACAATTGTCACCCCAATAAATTTAATAAAAAAAAAAAACGAACAAAAAAAAACAAAACAGAATGACAGGAAATCCTCACATATCAATAATCACCCTAAATGTAAATGCACCAATAAAAAGCAACTACTAACAGAACTAAAGGAGAAATTGACCAAAACACAATTATACTAGGGGACTTAAATACATCATTGACAGCTATGGGTAGATCATCCAAACAGAAAATAAATAACGAAATAGCAACCCTAAATGAAGCATTAGATGAAATGGACATAATTGATATTTATAGTGCACTTAATCCTAAAACATCAGACTATACATTCTTTTCTAGTGTACATGGAACATTCTCAAGGATACACCATATATTGGGACATAAAATCAGCCTCAGCAAATTTAAAAAGATTGAAATCATACCAAGCGTGTTCTCTGATCACAAGGATTTGAAATTGGATATCAACGGCAAAAAAAAGGAAAAAACACAAATACATGGAGATTAAACAACATACCTTTAAAGAATGACTGGGTCAAAGAAGAAATTAGAGGAGAAATCAAAAGATACAGAGAAACAAATGACAATGAAAATGCATCCTACCAAAATTTTTGGGATGCAGCGAAAGCAGTCTTAAGAGGGAAATTTATATCATTACAGTCCTATCTCAAGAAACAAGACAAATCCAAATAAATAACCTCATGTTCCACCTTAAAGAACTAGAAAAAAAAGAACAAGTGAAAACCTAGGTCAGCAGAAGAAAGGAAATAAAAATCAGAGCAGAACTAAATGAAATAGAACACAAAGACTATAGAAAAAAATTAATGTGACAAAGAGCTGGTTCTTTGAAAAGATTAACAAAGTTGACAAACCCTTGGCTAGACTCACCAAGATAAAAAGAGAGAAGACACTAATTAACAAAATCAGAAATGAAAAAGGGGACGTTATCACGGACACCACAGAAATACAAAGGATCATCCAAGAATACTATGAAGGACTATATGCCACCAAATTCAATAACCTAGAAGAAATGGACAAGTTCTTAGAAACATATAGCCCTCCGAGGCTGAACCATGAAGAACTGGAAAATCTAAACAGACCGATCACCAGTAACGAAATTGAATCACTCATCCAAAACCTTCCCAAAAGCAAAAGTCCGGGACCAGATGGCTTCACCAGTGAATTCTACCAAACCTTCAAAGAGGATCTAATACCAATCTTGCTCAAACTCTTCCAAAAAAATGAAGAAGAGACAGTACTCCCTAACTCATTTTATGAGGCCAACATTACCCTGATACCAAAACCTGGTAAGGACAACACCAAAAAAGAAAACTATAAACCAATATCTCTGATGAATACAGATGCAAAAATCCTAAATAAAATTCTAGCAAATCGAATACAATAATGCATTAAAAAGATTATTCATCACGACCAAGTGGGGTTCATCCCCGGGGCACAAGGATGGTTCAACATATGCAAATTCATCAATGTGATACATCATATAAACAAAATAGACTTCCGGAAAAATGGCGGCGAGAGGTGAGCCTCTGTAAAGCTCCCCTGGAATTTACAAAGAATCGAACAACAAAAACTCCACAAAGGACTCCCTGCATAGCAGACAGGCAAGACGAAGAGGCCCACTACCAACTGAAATCACCTACAGGTGGGAGATTCACGCGAGTGGGGAGAGGAGGAAACGGAGAAGTGCGCAGAGACGGAGCCGCGCTGGCGCAGGGCAGACCTAGCTCAGTGCTCCGAGCTCCCTGGTTCCCGGAACTACCGCAGCTGCGGGAAAGGGAAGAACTCGGACTGCTAGGGCTCTGCCAGGGCTCCACAGGGCTGAGGGGACAGCATATAACAAGGATGAACCCAACGCTCACGGCAGAGACCTTGGAGAAAAGACTGAGGGAAAAAGGCTGAAAACGGTGGATTAAGCCCTCACTGCTGAGCAGAGAAGCCCAGTGCTAGAAGTGAAACAGTAGCAGTGTCAGATCAAAACAACAGAAAATTTGCATTTTGAGAACTGTGACCGCAGACACAAATTCACAGCCCAACTAGTTCCGGCAAAGGGGAGAGAGCTGTGGAAGCAGGACCGGCTGTGGTGGTGGTTGCCGCCATTGCTCTGGGCCACCTCTCACAACTCACCCCGCCCCTGACCCCACCTATCTGGGCGGATCCCTGCAGGAGTAAACAGAACTGCTGAAACACGGGCTCTGAATCAGGAGCTGGAAGAGCTTTGGAACATCAAAAGCTCTCCGCATACAACACCGGGACACTGCGCCCTGTGACCTAGACAAACTATTAACAGAGGAGAAGCCCGTCTCCCAGGGAATCCCCCCATTGTGTGAGAAGTTGGAATAGTGCAGAGAAAACAGCACTACCGTGTGAGAGAAGAAAAATAAGTTGCAGTTGGAGAAATAATAAAACATTCTACCAACAAGTACTGGCAAACAAAAGAAAGACCGCTTCCTATCAACCTGTTGCAGAAGTCACTCCTGTAGATGTCTAGGAAGAGAAATAGTAAACCAGTAATCGCCATGAATAACCAAAGCAACAAGATAGCTCAGAAAGAAAGTGAAAAATCTCCAGAGAAGGCACTTAAAGATACAGAAATATGTGACTTAAATGACAGAGAATTCAAGATTGCAGTTCTGAAAAAACTCAACGAGATACAAGAAAGCACAGATAGGCAGTTAAATGAGCTCAGAAACTCAATCAAAGAACAGCATGAGCATTTTACGAAAGAGATTGAAATTTTAAAAAAGAACCAAAGAGAATTTCTGGAGATTAAGAACTCAATAGAAGAAATTAAGAATGAAATAACCAGCTTAGGTAGTAGAGTTCACCAGATGGAGGAAAGAATCAGTGACATCGAAGATAGAAACCTGGAAATGACACAGATAGAAGAAGAAAGAGACTTGAGACTTAAAAGAAATGAAAAAACTCTACAAGAACTTTCTGACTCCATCAGAAAGAGCAATATAAGAATAATGGGCATACCAGAAGGAGAAGAAAGAGAGAAGAGAACAGAGAATATATTCAAACAAATTGTCAATGAGAACTTCCCAAATTTATGGACAGAACTGGACCCTAGAATTCAAGAAGCAAATAGAACACCTAGTTACCTCAATCACAACAGGCCTTCTCCAAGGCACATTGTATTGAAGCTGTCTAAAATCAACGACAAAGAAAGAATCCTCAAGGCAGCCAGGGAAAAGAAGACGGTAACTTACAAAGGAAAGCCCATTAGATTATCATCAGATTTTTCAGCAGAAACTCTACAAGCCAGGAGGGAGTGGAACCAAATATTCAAACTATTGAAAGAGAGAAATCATGAGCCAAGAACAATATATCCAGCAAAGATATCCTTTAAATATGAAGGAGGAATAAACACCTTTCCAGACATACAGAAGCTGAGGGAATTTTCTAATACACGACCTGCACTACAAGAAATACTAAAGGAGGCTATTCGACCACCATTAACAGGGACAATTTGTGGCAACCACAACTCTAAAAGGGGGAGAGTAAAGGCCTGAACTGGAATATGGGAATGGAGAAAGTAAGTGTGCTGAAGAAAATGGAATACTCTAAATATTAAACTTTCTTTTACATAAACTTAAGGGTAACCACTCAAAATATATCCAGAATTGAAATATATACTGAAATAAAAGAAGAAACAGAGGGAAACATCATAGATTACCACCACACAGAAATAATAGACAACAACAAAAAGGCAAAGAAACAATGGAGACACAGCCTTACCAGAAAACTAAAGACAGAATGACAGGAAATCCTCACATATCAATAATCACCCTAAATGTAAATGGACTGAACTCACCAATAAAAAGGCACAGAGTAGCAGATTGGATCAAAAAACTAAACCCAACCATATGCTGTCTCCAAGAGACACATCTCAGCTACAAGGACAAGCATAGACTCAAAGCGAAAGGGTGGAAATTGATACTCCAAGCAAATGGTACCCAGAGAAAAGCAGATGTAGCCATAATGATATCAGATGAAACAGACTTCAAAGTGAAAAAGATAACAAGAGACAAAGAGGGACATTTCATAACGGTAAGGGGACTATACAACAAGAAGACATAACAGTCATCAATATTTATGCCCCAAATCAGGGAGCACAGAAATATACCAAGCAACTACTAACAGAACTAAAAGGAGAAATTGACCAAAACACAATTATACTAGGGGACTTAAATACATAATTGACAGCTATGGGTAGATCATCCAAACAGAAAATAAATAACGAAATAGCAACCCTAAATGAAGCATTAGATGAAATGGACATAATTGATATTTATAGTGCACTTAATCCTAAAACATCAGACTATACATTCTTTTCTAGTGTACATGGAACATTCTCAAGGATACACCATATATTGGGACATAAAATCAGCCTCAGCAAATTTAAAAAGATTGAAATCATACCAAGCGTGTTCTCTGATCACAAGGATTTGAAATTGGATATCAACGGCAAAAAAAAGGAAAAAACACAAATACATGGAGATTAAACAACATACCTTTAAA
>NC_133763.1:0-6208 GCF_036562045.2 Rhinolophus sinicus
GGTAAAATAGAAAGTGGTAAGGGGGTAAAGGGGGAGAGGGGTAGTACATGAGGGTAAACGGGATCAAATATGTGGTTATGGAAGGAGAACTGACTCTGGGTGGTGAACACACAATGTGATATATAGATGATGTTTTACAGAATTGTATACTTGAAACCTATATAACTTGACTAACCATATAAACTTTAATTAAAGTCACCCCAATAAACTTTAATTTTAAAAAAAGTGATGGACATGGGTTTCACATAGGATTCCACTAAATCAACTATTGCTAGATTTTACTGGAAAGCTAGGTCAAGTGCTGAAAGAAAATAAGTATATATAAAGGTAGAAAGAGAAGTGAAGAAATTGAGTTCAAATAATATCTAAGTACTTAGAGTAATTTTGTAATTTGTTTATTTTCAGAATTGAAGCAAGTAGCCATTTTATCATTTTTTTCCTGAAAATTTCTCTAGTTCTTTACTATCATAATATTTGCCCCGCCCCCCCCCCCTTTTTTTGGAAGGGAGTAAAGCTGGTGGATAGGAAAAGGATGATTTCTAAAAATAGATAAGTGAGAACATATGAAAACATAAAAGAGAATGAATAGAAATGAGAATAAATTGCGGTTTTTAGGCTATTGGAATGAACCACAGATTAAGCTGTTTTGCCACTAGGAATAGAGATTTTTTTTTTTTAGAGAATCCTCAATTTTTGGTCAGATAGAGAGTTGAAATATCATATTTGTTCTCACAGCAGCTCTCAAGACAGAGAGGGGCAGATGCCATTTTCATCTTAAATGGGAAATTAAAGTGACAAAGAAATTTAATTTGTTATTTAATCAATTATTATGTAATTTATTCAAAGTTATCAAATCAATAACAAATTTGGGGGTAAATTCTAGTTTATTCCAGTGTTACATCTACTAGTTGCTGCTCTTTAATTAAAATGACATTTAATGATGATTTTATGCACTTCTGTTGTTCAATATAGAAAACACAGACACCTTTATTGGAAACACATGAAACTAGTTACCGGAAATTTGATTCTAAAGCAGCTCCTCCCAAAAATATATCTCGAAACTTCACATCAGCTGATCAAGGCAAATCCAAAGGTACAAGAGACATTCTGTGGACACCTGCCAGAAGTACTTTACCTACACCATTACCAAAGGTTGGTTGCTAAAATTTCAAAAAAAGTAGTAATTTTTTAAATTAAAAAAGACAGTTCTGGTATCATATACCATGTATCTAGTATCAGACATAGATAGAAAATCAATTTCTTGAAAGTTTCAATTTTTTGTGATACCAGCATGAAATGGTTTCTTTTCTTTTTTCTTAAATCACTGTCTACAACTTGATGGCATCTTGGGCAGATTCCATAACTTTCTAGCATTCACCAGTGCTTAGGTCTCTGATATGGGAAATCTGGTTCTGGCTTGACAGTTTCCAGTCTCATCCTAGTTACCTCCATCTGCTGTTTATTCCACATCATCTTGCTACTGGATCCTTTACTTAGCAGTCTGCTCTTGTAGAGCAGAGACTATCAAAGTAGCTCAGTTCTAGCTATCTTCCACATGTCCACTTAATCCTTAGGGAATTCATTCAACCTTTCCATGATAAATGCAGTGTAGAATGCTCCCTGCTTGAAGGCATTCCTAGTCTTTACAAGGCTGCTGTTAGAGTTATCTTCTCACTTGTCTTGGGAGTAGAGGAGAAAATTATCTCCACCTGTCTCTACCCCTCTAAGATGAAATTTCATATCTTCCCCTCCCAGTTTTCTTAAATAACTGAGAAGAAGGGAGTTGTTTGGTGATTGTAGGGCCTGCTTTGACCACTTTTTAGTAAGACCTAGAGAAGGATCTGGCTTAAATCATAGGTTGCTTCCTTTAGAGTATGGGTTGCTAAGCCTTTTCCCCCTCGGCTTTGTGCCTCCATTGACAATTCTAGAGCAAAAGGAAGAGTCCCACTCACATCCTCATATCTATGTTGTTCACCTCATGGAAATTACGAAAATTAGTCCACATAGCTTAGAGAAGCTTTTATATAAAGTTATTTCGTTGTATTTACTATTATATTATTCAGAATATGAAATTATCTCCATTAAAGAATGGCCTTACTTTAAAATTTTTTTAAATCTTTTTATTGAAATATATGCACAGATCTTTATGTAAGTTGATGAATTTTTATAAACCACACATAACATTATAACCTGTCCCTAGGAGTGAATTTGCTGGGTTATACGTAATATGTTCCATCTTAATAGATACTGCCTGAGCTGTTTTCACTCGGATACAAAATGTGTGTGTGTTTTTCCCCCACATGAACCAATTCACCAACTCTCCTGACACCAACTGGGTGTGATACGATTTAATTAACTTCTGATAGTATCTGGAGTTAATGTAGACCCCACAGGTTAAGGACTTAGTCCGACAAGACTGCCCCTACTTCAGAGGCCAGTCACAGTTCTGGCTTGCCGCTTGTACTACTGACCAACTGGCTATAAATTGGGGCTACCTATAATTTGGTTCAGTAATTTGCTAGAATGACTCACAGTTCTCAGGAAATTACCTATTTCCAGTTTATTATAAAGGATACAACTCAGTAACAGCCAAATGGAAAAGATACATATAGGACAAAGTATGAGTAAGGGGAACTGAGCTTCCATGCCCTGTCTGAAAGTGCCATCCTCCTGGTACTTCCATGTGTTCACCAACCTGGAAACTCTCTGAACCCCATTGTTTAGAGGTTTTATAAAAGTTCTTTAACTGGCATGATTGATTAAATCACTGACCTTCAGTGATTAATTCATTCTCCAATCACTGCCCTCCCAGGAGGTCAGGGGTAGGGCTGGAAGGTTCCAAACTTCTAATCATACCTTGCTCTTTCTGGCGACTACTCACCATCCTGAAGCTATCTAGGAGCCCCTTATCACTAGTTATTAGCATAAAATCAGGTACAGTTGAAAGGAGCTCATTATGAATAACAAAACACTCTCTCATCACATTATTGGGGCCCAAAACCAAATATTATACCAAAAGTTGCTCCTAGCTCCCCTATCACTTAGGAAATTATTAGAGTTTAAAAGTTCTGTGTCAGAAACCAGCGACAAAGACCAACTATATATTTCTTATTGTATCACACAGCAAATTTTGTGTTTTTTGTTTGTTTGTTTGTTTTTTTAATGATAGTACCAATTTACATTCTAGCTAGTAGTGAATGAGAGTTCTACTTGCCACCACATGGTGTTTTTCATCTTTTTTATTTTAGCCATTCTGGTGGCTGTGGTGACCTTAGTTTTTTTAAAAAAATAAACTTTTATTTTACAGTTAATTTTAGATTTACAGAAAAGTTACAAAGATAGTACAGAGAATTACTTTACATTTCTCATCTAGTTTCCTCATTGTTAATATCTTACATTACCATGTACATTTGTCAAAACTAAGAAACATACATTGGCACATTACTATTAACTAACTTTCAAACTTTATTTGGGTTTTATAGTTTTCCATTAATGTCCTCTTTCTCTTCCAGGATCCAATCTGGGGTATCATGTTGCATTTAACTGTCATGTCTCCCTAGTCTTGATCTTAATTTTTTTTTTAAAGATTTTATTGGGAAAGGGGAACAGGACTTTATTGGGGAACAGTGTGTACTTCCAGGACTTTCCCAAGTCAAGTTGTTGTCCTTTCAGTCTTAGTTGTGGAGGGCACAGCTCAGCTCCAGGTCCCGTTGCGGTTGTTAGTTGCAGGGGGCGCAGCCCACCATCCCTTGTGGGAGTTGAACCGGCAACCTTGTGGTTGAGAGGACGCACTCCAACCAACTGAGCCATCCAGGAGCTCAGTGGCAGCTCAGCTCAAGGTGCCGTGTTCAATCTTAGTTGCGGGGGACGCAGCCCACCATCCCTTGGAGGAGTGGAGGAGTCGAACCGGAAATCTTGTGGTTGAGAGCCCACGCTCCAACCAACTGAGCCATCTGGCCACCTGGGAGCTGAGCCCCAGCTCATTGACTTCATTCTAGTTGTGGAGGGCACAGCTCGCTGGCCCATGTGGGAATCGAACCGGCAGCCCCATTGCCCAGAGCTTGTGCTCTAACCAACTGAATGATCTTAATTTTTAATACAGGCATTTATAGATATAAAGTTCTCTCTAAGTACTGATTTCACTGTATCCCATAAGTATGTTGTGTTTTCCTTTTCATTATTCTCAAAGTACTAATTTCCCTTGTAATTTATTCTTTGACCCATTGGTTATTTAGGAGTGTGTCATATTCTCACATTTGTGAATTTCCTAAGTATCCACCTAGTTGGTTTATAGTGTTGTTCCAGTATTATATTTCCTTACTGAGCTTCTGTCTAGTTGTTCTTTTTATTATTGAAAGTGGGGGTATGGAAGTATCCTGCTATTATTGTTGAATTATCTAATTTTCCCAGTTTTTGGTTCATATAGTTGGGGGCTATGTTTTTAGGTGTATATATACTTATAAGTGTTATCTTTTCTTGGTGGATTGACCCTTTTACCCTTATAAAATGTTCTCTTTGTTTCTAGTAACATTTTTTTGTTTTTAGAGTCTATTTTGTCTGACATTAGGATAGCCATTCTAGCTCTCTTTTGCTTACTATTTGTATAGTTGATCTTTTACCACCCTCTTACTTTTAACCTACTCTTGTTATTGAATCTAAAATGTGATTTTTTTAAACAATATATGAATGTTTAAAAAAATTGCAGTAAAAGGCATTACCATTAATCCCCCATCAAAACACTCTCCCTCAATTCAAACAAACTTATCCCATTGTTATTGCTACTTTCTGAAGCAGTTCTGGAAGTCCTCTTTTGTGTCTTTAGTTGTGCTGTCGTGGCTGCCTTGATGTCCTGAATTGATTCAAAACATTTACCTTTCATGATCATTTTGACTTTGGGGAAGAGCAAGAAGTCGCACGGTGCCAAATCTGGCTGCTCATGGCAACTCAGCTCCAGGGAAAACTGTTGTTCACACAGTCTTAGCTGTAGAGGGCACAGCCCACTGGCCCATGTGGGAATCGAACCTGTGACCTTGGTTTTATTTAAAGTTTTTGGTTAATCTGTCATTTGCCCCAACTGTTAATCATTGTCTCAGGGAGCTGCAAAGATAAAACACTTGCCTATAATTGTTTTTGACAAATGCTACTCCCTACCCCACACACACCAAGGATAAAACTTTTTGTAGTGAGTGAGCTCTGAGACAGGTCAAAAAGACTGCCTTATAAGTGAGGTCTTCCAGAGAACCACTAGATTGGTCAAGTAATGACAACTCTTTGGGAATAAAGCTTTGAAAGAACTCCTAGTTCTGTTCTGCTCTGTCTAGTGGCTGCCAGGATGGATCAGAAATGTGAGCTGTTATTTTTTAAGGTTAATGTGGAGCTAGAGTGGGGGATGGGAAGGAAAAGTTAAAATACCAAAAAACTTGCTGTTTTTACAGATGTTCAGCCATTTAAAAAAATAATCTCCAGGTTATGCCAAATAGTACCAGAACCAGAGTTCTGATACTGTATCAATATTTTCTTTGCTTTCTGGGAGAGTGAATTTTGGTGGCTACTTACTCTGCCATTTTTGCTCATGTCACTGACCTTATTTTTTAGAGATACTTAAAAAAAATTATTAAACTTACTGGATAATATGGAGTACTGGGTAAATATTGACTAATGTGAATTAAGTTTCCAACAAAACATAAGCAAACGTATTTTCTTATAAATCAGTAAGGATTTTTGTAGAAAGAGCAATGTTCATTCAGCTCTTTGGTATTAATAGTTACAAAAATTGAAGTCCCCCTTAAGATGTTTGACTGCTGAAGCTGTCGTGTCTTCCTCTCCTTCTCTCCCTCTGTCCTTCTTCCCCTTCCCATATTTTAAGCTCAAGGGAAGGAGAAGGAAAGTCCACTATTGTATATTTTTTGAAGAAACTTACAAAAGTTTTATTACCAAGGACATCTGAATTAAATTATTATCCAAAGTTCACACTTCATATACTTGCCAATAATAATGGAGAGTTATTGATTACTAAAGACTCAACTTGCTTTATTAGTAACGTGTGTTTTATTTGATGTGATAATGTATTGCTTTTCTTTATGGATAGGCATATACTGTGAAGACACCAACAAAACTAAATATTCAGCAGAGAGAAAACAGGAATGTACCCACTGAAGAAAGTAATAAAAAGAGAAAAATGGTCTTTGAGTTTGATTCTAATTCAGAT